>NW_005054515.1:13147-27463 GCF_000277835.1 Geospiza fortis
AAACCCATGGCATTCCCCATGTCATTCCCAAACCCATGACATTCCCATGTTACTCATTTCCAAACCCATGTCATTCCCCATTACATGGGAAAAAACATGTCCTTCCCCATGTCATTCCCCCAACCCATGACATTCCCCATTTCATGGGAAAACCCATGTCATTCCCGAATCCATGTCATTCCCGTGTCATTTCCCAAGCCTGTGTCATTTCCCAAACCCCTGTCATTCCCTAAACCTATGTCATTCCGAAACCCGTGTTGTTCCCCATGTCATTCCCACACCCATGGCATTCCCTATGGCATTTCCAAGCCCATGGCATTCTCCATGTCATGGGACAACCCATGTCATTCATTCCCCAACCCGTGTCATTCCCAAACCCACGTCATTCCGCATGTCATTTCCCATGTCATTTCCCCAACCCATGGCATTCCCCAGACCTTGGTCATTCCCCATGTCATTCCCAAGCCCATGTCATTTGCAAAACCCCTGTCATTTCCCATGGCATTCCCCAAACCCATGGCGTTTCCCATGTTATTTTCCATGTCATTTCCCAACCCCTGTCCTTCCACAACCCCTGTCATTTCCCATGGCATTCCTCAAACCCATGTCATTTCCAAACCCCTGTCATTCCCCATGTCATTCCCAGTGGCATTTCCAAACCCATGTGATTTCCCATGGTATTTCCCAAACCCATGGCATTCCCAAACCCATGGCATTCCCAAACCCATGGCATTCCCCATGTCATTCATTCCCAAACCCATGTCATTCCCCATGTCATGTCCCATGTCATTCATTCCCAAACCTGTGTCATTCCCCAAACCTATGGCATTCCCAACCCAGGCCCAGCCTTCCTGCAAGGACTGGGCAGTTCAAAGCTGGCATTTCCTCCTGGGCCTGGGTTTTTGGTGAAACAATGGCTCAGTGTCATTCTGCAGCTAATCTTTGTTTCCTGTGGGAAAGCAAATGTCTGGAAGCACCGAGCAAAATACTTAAATACTTCCACTCCTGTCCTTGGTTTAAAATAGGAATAAACTGCTGGAAAGTGAGGGAAACTTTTGGGTGTTAAGTAAGGAGCAGCTCCAGCTTTTTCCCTGGAGGAAGAAAGGTTTGAGTGCCCCAGCTGGGGAGGGCAGAGCTTTGTGGGTGGAAAACATTTCTGTCTCAACCTCAGCTTTGGTTTTGGGGTGAAGGAAGGAGAAAGAGGATTTTCCATGCTCTTTTCTCCTGCAAACACCCTCTCAGGTGGGTGGTGACAGTTGCCACCAGCTGTGTCCCTTATTCCCTGTGGGCATCCATATTCCCCCTCCCCTGTGCAAAGCAATATCCTGGCCTGTATTTATTTAACGGGGAAATTTTATTTCCTTTCGCTGCAGGGAATAGAAAGCAAAAAAAAAAAAAATTAAAAAAAAAAAAAAAAAGAAGGGGGCAAATTTTTTCACTGGGAACAAATCTCATTTTCAAGAGTCCTGACAAAATGAGCCATAAAATTACAATATTTCAAAGTGCTTTGTAATTCTAGCGTGGATGGCTCTTCATCATGGAATCTGAAAGCTCAGAAAATATAAAACTCATTAGATTAAAATAAACCACCTACCGTACGGCAGAAAAGCTTATTTATCAATATCAATTTACTTCTGATTACCCTGTTCTGCAATTTGTTATTTTTGGGAATTATGATTTGGGTATGGCTCACGCCAACACGGGGGTGGGAATAAAAAAAAAAATAAAAAATCAGGATTAACTTGTAATTTATTTTTTTTTTATTTTGAATTGTGCTTATTGTAAAGCCCTGGCCAAGAGGCAATAATGAGGAGAAAAGGTGCATTTCTAGCAGTGCTGTTTTCAAGGAGCAGAGGGGAAGCAGGAGAGGCTGGTTTTTTGGTGTGAGGGGTGGTGTTAGCCATGTGCTTGGCCAAAGGGGATCCCAGGGCTGGTTTTTTGGGATGTGGGGTTGGTGGTGGTCCTTGCTGGGCCAGCTCCTGGCTGCTCTTCCAAGGTGGCCCCGGTGATGGAGGAAGCCTGGGATATATTTTATGAAAAATCTTTTTGCTAGGATTTTTTTCTCCTGAGAAGCCTCAGAATTAAAAGATTTTTCATTAAATTTATCCGTGACACAGCCGGGTGGCCGCGGGGACATCCCGGGGACAACTCAGGTACCTCCACCCCACTTCCCACATCCAATCCTCTCGGAGGGCACTGCTGTCCCTCTTTGGGACATTTCATTGTAGGAAAAGTGGGAGTTTTTGGGGAGGCACCCCCAGTTCCCTCCTGCGGCAGTTTGGGAGGTTTGATTTATGCTTCTGTTCACGGAGCGAGCAGATGGAATTCTGAGGCTTGAGCAGCTTTGGAAATCGTCATTTCTTTGGAAATTCTGAGGCTTGAGCATCACAGCGCTCTTTGGGGAAGGGAAGGCCAGGTTTGGGGTTAAGGCACAGGGTTTGGGGGGTGAATGAAGGTGCCAGAGTGGAGCAGCTCTGCCAGCCAGGCTGAGGGAGGGCAGCTCAGGTAGAGGCGATGCTCGTTCCGTGTGTACAGAGCGGCGCCCTGGTAAAGTTTATTTTAAAATAAACCACTCCAGGTGCAGAGCCTGGCAGTGCTGTTGAGGCACCCTGAGAGCTGGAGCAGCGAGGTGGAGCACGGCCAGGGTGCAGCAGGTGGGATTTGCCACGTTTAGGGATGCAGCAGTGCTGTCGAGGCAGGGAAAAAGCCACTTCCCAGGCTTGGGAAGGAGGAGGCATTTGGAGAAAGCAGGCTGGAACACCTCTGCTTGAGCTGATTTCTGAGCTTTGAAGCCCTGGATTTGTTTGCACGGTGGTGTTTCCTCAGGTTCCCATTTCTGGAGGCTCTGTCAGCAGCTGCCAGCGGAGGGGGAAATCTCTGGTTTAACATCAGAGCCTTGGCAGCCAGGAGGAGACAGCACCTGAGCTCCCAGGAATATTATCATGCTGGGGACTGCACAGAGTGCTTCCTCCAAAGAGCCTCTTTCAGGCACAAGGTGCAATTTAATCTGCTCTTAGTCACAATTTTTTAAGTTCTCCTCAGAGACTCCTGGATCCCGTTCCTTAAACGTGCAATATTCGAGTGAACCATCTCAAAGAACCAGTGAAGAGCTGCAATATTAATGAAGACAGAGAAAATCAAAATGACATTTCAGGCAATTACTGACATAATGAAGTGACTGACTTGGAATATCCAATATTTAGATTTATCATGGCACTCAAAAGGGGATGCTGTCAGCTGCTTTTATTCCTACATCACATAAATTGTTTCTCCACTGCCCTGGTGCTTTTTAAACATGGGCTGTGAAGCTGGGAAATAATGTTCACGCTCACTTGGGCTGATAGTGGTGCTGCTTGAGAAGAAAGTTAGTGTTTTCCTCTGGCATTCTGGCACTGCAGAAGGCACAGGAGCTCATTTCCATCTCATTCTCTCTGGCTGCAGCATCAAGAGCTTGGGCTCTGCATTCTGGACTGGGTGCAGGGGTCTGGAACAAAGATGCTGAGGTTCCCTCCTCCCCAAAACCTATTAAAGCAGGGAGAAAATTGAGATGTTTGGTGGTTTTGCTTAATCACAGAATCCATTCTGCTTTGGTTGGCCAAATGCGAGGATTAAAGGGGCTTGTCAGGATGCCTGGATTTGGGGAAAGTGGCCATTTTTTTGTTTAGAAACAAAAACAAAATTGGGCTTTTGGACACTCTGCTGACACTGAGTATAAGTCAGCAGCTTGTTGTGGGGTGGAGGTTTAAACTCTTCTGCCTTGGCTATGTTTTCTGGGGTGATGGGCACGATTACACCTGAATGCTTTCTCAAGCTTGCGCTGAAATACCTGAAGATGCACAAAACACACCACAGCACCGTTTTTCTTGTCTAGGCACAAGACCTCTTCATCCCAGAGAGACTCTCTGTAGCAAAATAGCAGGAGAAATTAGAATTTCGGGCCCTTTCTGCGGGGACAGAGTTGTCAGGAGCCGTCTTCTGTGACACATCCATCAGTAAAAATAAAATAGGTGTAGCTGTGGCTTTGGAGCTCCTTCAGGAGCCTCCAAGAGGTTCCCATGTGTGGTATTTTTGGGGTGCCCCGTGGCAGGAAGGAATGATGAATCTGGCTCCATGTTCTCAGAAGGTTAATTTATTATTTTATGATACTATATTATATTAAAGAATACTATACTAATGAATACAGAAAGGATACTTACCTAAGGACAAAAAGAGAATAATGAAAACTCCTGACTCTTTCCAGAGTCCTGACACAGCTGATGGTGATTGGTCAATAAGTCAAAACAATTCACGTGAAACCAATTAAACAATCACCTGTGGATAAACAGTCTCCAAACACATTCCGCGTGTGAGCACAACACAGGAGAAGCAAATGAGATAAGAATGGTTTTCCTTTTCTCTGAGGCTTCTCGGCTTCCCAGGAGAAGAATCCTGGGCAAAGAGATTTTTCCAGAAAATGTGACTGTGGGGAAGCAGAAAGGAAAAAATGCAGCCCCTCCAGCAGGTGAACCCTGGTTTCCATGGCCAAGAGGACGTTGGAACCAGAGCACTGATGTCCTGAGGGCTCCCCTGTGGCACAGCCTGCAACCTGAGCCTGATTTAGGGACACCAGGTCACATCTGTCAGTGCTGGGCTTGACAGTGCCTCTCTTGTTTGACAGGAACCATGAAGCATCCCGTGGCTGCTGCTGCCCACCTCCTGCCTGTCCTCCTGCTCCTGGAGCTGGTCTCTCCAGGTAGGTTTGTCTCTCCTCTCTCCCTGCTTGGGGCTGGGTTTGCAGGGTACAGAGGTGGTAATTTCTGTCTTTGTGGTGTGAAAAATGCCAATCACTTGGTTTTAAAATTTTAAAAGTTTAATAGTAATAAAATGGTTATTAAAATGGTTATAAAAATAATTATATAATTAGAGTGATAATAATTTGGACAATTTGGATTAGGACAATATGAGACAATAGAGACAAAGAGTTACAGACAGTCCGGGTACCTTTCTGGGCAAAAATAAACCCAAAAAAGGACCCACATTAACAGAGGATTAACCCTTAAAAGCAACAGCCTGTTGCATATTCCTACATCTCATCCATGATGCATAAATTCCATTCAAACACAGATTCTGTCTGGTCAGTGTCAGCTTCTTCCTCTGAATCCTGACTGAGTCTTCAGGGCTGAGCAAGGCAGGAAGAAGTTTGTTTCTTCTGATAATGGAGCAATAAATTCTCTGAGAGATTTGGGTGTCCTGTGGCTGCTACCTCATTCCTTTCTTAAAAAAATATCCCCCATACATAGTTTCTATTTTAACATTTTTTTATAATCTAAAACTATATTTAACACACAATTAAAAAAATTAACACAGCATCACTTTCTAACACAACACATATAATATTCATTTGAACATTCGCAAAAAGCCAATCATAAAATAAGCATTTTTCACAGCGGTCTCCTGGTGGATATGCAGAGCTGCACTGCTGGGGTGAAGGGTGGGGGTGAGCAAATCTCCTGCCTCCATCACATCTTTCATTTCTCCATCCCAGGAAATCGTGGGGACCTGCACATCATGCTCCAAATTTTCCTGCAGCCCTTACTGGCTGCACACAAGGCCCTTCTTGGGAGAGGGTGGGACTGGAAAAAGCTTTGGAGAAAGGTGGATGTGCTGGTGAGCCCAGCAGGGGTAGATGCTCCTAGGGGTATCTTGACAAAAAGTTGCTCTTGGAAACTTCCAGATGTGGATTGACCAAGGCAGAGCTGGTGCTGGACCTGGCATGAGGTCAATTTACATCAACAAAACCTGAAGAAAACTGGAGGGAGAGAGGGAGGGACCGCAGGCAGGGATGTAAGAGCCTTGGAGAAGGGTGGATGTACCCAGCAGGGGTAGATGCTCTTGAGGTATCTCAATGAAAAGCTGCTCTTGGAAATTTCCAGATGTGGATTGACCAAGGCAGAGCTGATGCTGGACCTGGCATGAGGTTAATCTACATCAATAAAACCTTAAGAAAACTGGAGGGAGGGAGGGAGGGAGGGATCACAGGCAGGGATGTAAACCAGAAGCTTGTTAGCTGTGTGGCAGCAGAACGTTGCTGGCAAGGCTCTCCCCCTGCTTTCAGCAGCAAAATGATGACCTGAACTGTGCTTAAATATGTGCTGGGGGGAGAAATAATTCCTGTCCAAGCTGCAAAACCTCTTTTCTAATTCCAGATTGGGGGAAGGCAGGGCTGAGGGCCAGAAAAGCCTCCACATGAAGCTCTTCCCACCGATGCTCTGGGTCTTTCCTGGCACGGGGAGGGAGCTGGTGGGACAATGGCCTTTTGGTGTAGAAAATGTGCCTTTTGGGCCAGGTTTTGGCTCATCACAGGGTGCACAGGAGCTGTAAATGTGCAGCAAAGCCCCGTGAAAATTGGGATTGTTACATGACTGGCCTATCCCCCCTGGGTGCTGGTGTGGGGACAGGGTGCCTGTGTGGCTCTCGCTGATAAACAATAGCCAGTGTGTGTCCCTCTGATAGCACCGTGCCCTTTGGAATAAAGGCTTTTTTTGCCCTTTTTTCCCCTCCTGAAGGCTGGAGATGGCTTGCCCAGATTGGCAGGCTGATGAGGCAGTCGGTGGGTGACATTAGCTGTGAGTGACAGGCGCAGTCAATCTCCCTCCGGTGTCGAGTTGGATCAGGGAGAGCCTCACTGGAGCTGCAGCTCCTCTGCAAAGGGAACAAATAAGGGAAAAATCAAGTCCTTTACCTCCCTGAGAGGTCACTTGCCACTCTGTCCCATTGCAAGTGGGGCCTGCCAGCCCAGCTTCCTCCTTGCAGTGACAAACTGGACAGGCTTTGCATGGAGCCAGGGATCTGGAGGCTCTGCAGCTCAGCAGAATTCCAGCCCTTCTCTCCCAAACCCTGCCCAGGGCTTGGGTTGCCATCTCTGTGATAAGCAAGTGCTGGCACAGCTGCTGGGCCAGGGATAGGGATGAGGGATGGGTGCTCTGCTATGGCTGGCCAGGGTCTCTGTACAAGTCACAAATGGGACAGGACTGCTGGGGAACTGCCTTGAGCTGGTTTATTTTCCAGCATCAGTCTCATTCCATGGTTATGACAATGGGAAGATGCCACCAGCTCACATCCCAGGCAGCAGACCAAGAACTCAATGTTACAACTCACTTTATAAGTTTTTTGACCAATCACACAAAGCAAAAGCACATTGACAGTAGTTCTATCCAACCACTATAAGCACACATGGTTAAAACAATGCTTGCTTATTTAGAATACAATACCTGCATGTGAGCCTTAAAACACAATGCACAGAGCTCCATTATTAAGCTTAAAACTCCCTAATATCTCACTAGATAAACTTTTCTGCAGCTTAGAGAGTTATTCTAGACAAGCATTAATACACAGACCATTGTTCTATTTGTCCTTACTTTTCTACAGTTTAAATAATTTTTCTGCTGACCAATCTCGTGGCTGCTGCTGCTTAGCTCCAATCACAGTTCTGCTGTCTCTGAGGCCTGCCTTTTGCAGCTTTCCCAAAACACTCTGATTTTGTAGATTCTCACACCCTGTCACACATCCTGGTGATGGAGCAGCTCTTCTGTGGAATTTGCAGGCAACCCCAAAAAGGGAAGAGATGAGAATGTTGACTCCACGTTTCAGAAGGCTGATTTATTATTTTATGATATATATATTAGATTTAAAATGCCATACTAAAGAATAGAAGAGAGGATTTCATCAGAAGGCTAGAAAAGAAAGGAATGAATAATGAAACCTTGTGACTGCTCACAGCCTCGACACAGCTGGCTGTCGCTGGTCATCAAGCAAAAACAATTCACATGCTGGATAAACAATTCTCCAAATCACATTCCAAAGCAGCAAAACATGGGGAAGCTGAAGCTTCCAAGCTTCCAGGAGAAAAGATCCTAGCGAAAGGATTTTCCAGAAAATCTGTCTGTGACACTCTTGCCAGGAGGTTTGCAGAGCTCCTGGTGAAGCCACGAGCTGGGATGTGATGGGAAAGCGGAGGCTGGGTGGGTTTGGAGTGTGTGCAGGAGGTTTTGGGACAGGTTTTGGGACAGGTTCAGCTCTGGGGTGGCAGTGGGGTCTCCCTGCTCCTTCCTGGCCATGGCTGCAGGAGATGGGCAGAGACCTCCACCAGCCAAGGTGTCCCTGGAGCCTCCTCTTCTCCACTTTTCCCAGCCCTGGGGAGCCCCAACTCTCTCAGCTCTCCATGGCCCTCTCTGGGGTCTCTCCACGTCCTTCCTGTGCTGGGGGGACCCCATTTTGTGCTGAGGGTCCCAGGGGTGGCCCATCCCAGGGATAACTGTGGCAGTCTGAGAAGGAAATTCCAGCTTTATCCTGGGATTTGCAGCCCAAAGCAGGGGCCTGCCCCCAGACCCTCCCTCAGCAGCTCCCAGGGCAGGTCTCCCTGCTCCCAGAGCACACAGATCCTGGAAACCTCCCAGCACCTGCTGCAGCTGGATTTGGAAAGTGCACCTTATTTTTAGCGTGCTGCTGATATTAAGGGATGTATTTTGAGACAGAAAGGTTTTGCAGAAGCAAGTCCTGCATGCCAAGGGCTGCTGGGGGTGTTTCAGCCTCATTTTCCCCTCCCAGATCCTGCTGGCCCCAGTGGCAGGCAGTGACAAGCGTGCTGCCAAGCCCCTGGAGATGCCCTCAGCTCTCAAATAACCCATTTTGTCAGGTTCCTTTTTATTTTTCTTTCCAGGTGCTTAGCTCCAGAGGCTGGGATTTAAATGTGCCTTTGCAACAGTGCTGCCTCCAGTGCTCTCCCATTTCTCAGGGTGTTTAACCACCCTGGTGCCTCAGGAAAGAGGGCAGTGCTGAGAAATCCTTGTCTTGTTACAGAGGGAGCCCTGGGGGAGCCCAGGCTGCTCCCCCATCCCCAGGAGCTGGTTTGGTGGGATGCACACCTGGGAGCTGTGCTTGGAAGGTCTCAGGAGCATCTCCTTCCCTTGGGAGCTGGGCAGGCCAAGAGGCTGCTGAGGTTTTTGGTCTGTTCTGCTTTCCTGGGATGCTGAGCACGCCCCACCAAACCTTCCTGGGAAATCACTGAGTGATTTCCTTTCCCTGCACCTCTCTCCCCGCAGCAGATCCTTCCTGGCTGCCTCTTTCCCGGCCTTTGTCACTCTCCTACGTGCTCTGCACTTGGCTCTGTCCCCTAATGAGGCTGCGGGCCAGGGGCAGGCTCGGAGAGGGAGTGGAGAGGAGTGAGCCCGGTGATTAGAGGTGAAAGGAGGCAATTAGAGGGAAAGGCAGCCCGGGGATGGCACAGGGAAGGAGCACGGGGCTGTGCTGGGGTGCCTGACAAGGCAAAAGGCTCCCAGCTGTGGGAGCAAAGCAAAGATATTAACCATGGGCTAAAGCAGTAATTGATGCTCCCGGTCCCTGTGCTGTCGGCTTTCCCCCTCCCCTCTGCCTTTTGGAAAATACCAAATCCAGAAAGGCTGGTGGAGGGAAGTGCCCCCCCTGTGAGCATTCCCAAGCCCTTCCCAGCCTTGGGAAATGTTGCAGTGTGATGTAATAGCCTGTCTCAGTATCCCGGCTGTTTCCCCAGGTGTGCCAATCACCTCTCCCTTCCCCTCCCTTGCCCCCTTGCTGAGTGCTGTCTGTCAATCCTGGCATTCCATAAAGGGCATGTGTGATTGGCAAAGTTCAAAAGATGCCACTCAGCCCTGGGGACATTGGGCCATCCAGGTGTCATTTGTCCCCTGAGACTTCCCCCCCCCTTACCTGGTTGGTGGGATCCCTACCCCTTCCCTCCCCCTCTCCCTGGGGTTAAAAGACACAGCAGCCTTGGGGTTCGTGGTTCTGTTGGAGCTGTTGCTGGATTCAGAGGCCTGTGAGCCAGGAATAAAGCTCTGGATCCAAACCCTCCAGCAGAACCGACTCCTTTCCTTCACCTTGCCTTGAAGCCTCTCGGCCAGAGGTAAACCTGAGCTCCTGCTTGCCTGGACTTGTCCCAGGCGCCCAGCTGCAGCATCCAGCCAGCCAAAGGTGTCTCTGAGGTGAAACCATCTCAGCTGCTGCCTTTGGTCAAGCAGCAAGGGCCAGAGGAGCCCAGGCACATTCCAATACTGGTATTAACTTGGAAATAACTCCTTGTTTCTGTCCTCTTCCCAGGTCAGGGCAATCGCCTGCCCTACTTCATCAACTACTTCTTTGACACCTACCTGCTGATCAACGAGGACACACCTGTGGGTAAGTGGGAC
Source organism: Geospiza fortis (assembly GCF_000277835.1). Classification (NCBI taxonomy): domain Eukaryota; kingdom Metazoa; phylum Chordata; class Aves; order Passeriformes; family Thraupidae; genus Geospiza; species Geospiza fortis. Next base: position 23,350 of record NW_005054515.1, read on the forward strand.
GGGCACTGGCTGCCACCACCCCGTGGAAAAGTATGGAAGAGGAATGTTTTTCTTTTGATTGACAGATGGAGCTTTCCTTTCCTTGCTTTCTTTAGCTGGAGATTGGTTTTTAGTAAATGCAGAAATCGACCCAGGCTCTCAGTCCATTAAACTTGTGGTCTTCAATCAGGGCTCCTGACTGCCCTTTAATGGGGGAGGAATTGATTGTGAGGCTGGATGGAGCCTCTGGAGGTCCCTTTCCCACCTGCAGCCCGAGCAGCACCTTCCTGAAGGGAGGGCTCTGCACCCACATCCCCTTTGGAGCTGCTGAGGGTCTGGGGACATCTCCAGAGACTGCTCAGCTGAGCCTTCTGCCCCTTCTAGGGCGCCCTTGGCCAGGAATTGGTGACCCCTGTGGGATTTGGGGTGGTGTCTGAGCAGTCAGGCAGGATGGGGAGTCCTGGTTTGGGTGGATGGTGCAGCGTGGTGGCTGAGCTCACCCTCAGGACAGGCCCTGGGGCTGCCTGGGAACAGCTTCATGGAAATGCTTCCTCACGGAGCACCCTGCTCTCCAAGCACTTGAGCCTGAAATCCCTCATGGGAATTGGACTGAACTCCTATTCTGTCAGAAAATAGGGAGATTTCCTCCAGCCTGCTTTCCATGAGACATTATGCGAGTCAAGTCATTCTTGGAATTACTTTGGCAGTTGAATTTTCTTTTTTTTTTAAACTTTGTATTGCACCATGTGCATGTATATAATTGACTCTTAAGAATATTGGCACCTTGAGATTTTGTTTCCGGAGGGAAATGTCAGCCTGGGAAGTGTTGACACACACAGTTGTTTCTGTGCTTCCTGCTGTTGGTAGGTGTTTTCTGAGTTAAGCTTTATTAACTTTAAAAAAAAAATAAATGTAGCATCTGGAAAGACCTTTCTGAGATGCTGAGTGTGAGGAGCAGAACTGTGTGGTACCTGTTTCCTGGGGAAAAAAAAAAAATTGTATTTTTTGAGGTCTGTTTGAGCGCCCATCCCTCCCTGCAGCATCCCCTCCCTCCAAAGCAGCAGCTCCCTGCCTGCTGCCTGCCATGCCAAAAGGGATCTTAAGCAACAATTAAGAGATCATTCCCCCTCTAATCACTTACAAGAGTAAATTAGTCTTGTCAGGAGCTATTAAGACAGAGAGCTCGGAATTCATTAGGCGAGATTGGGCCAAGGGAGCTGCTGGCGCTGCCGCCGGTCCAGGCTGATTAATTTCTCCCAAAACATCATCAATGCCCATCTGTTTCATTTAGGTCTGGGGAGAGCAATTTTCAGGTGGACTGACCCTGTAGTCAGTTATTTCACCCAGAAGTAATGGGAACACACACACACACACACGTGCAGAGGGAGGTGGAGGTGGGAGCTCTGCGGAGGGAATTGGAGGAGGAGGAGAAGGATGAGGAGGAGGGAAGGGGATTGGTTGGGTTGTAGTGGCATGGGCAAGACATGGAGAGGCCATGCCAGCTGCCAGCAGCTCTATCACCCTGTGTTTTACTTGGAAAATGGGAGCACTGACTGCATAAAACCCCATGGGAGAAGAGTGTGCAGGAGAGAGGGACTGCCCATCTCCATCCTGCTGCTGTTTGCCTCAAGCAGAATCATCCCAAGGCCCATTTTGCTTAATCCCAGACCTTCCCGGAGCTGGGAAGGTGGCCCTGCTGCCACAAGGATTTGCCAGCAGCTGGGTGTGGCATTCACATTCTCTGAAAAAATTCCTTCACCCAGGATTTGTCTCTTAGGAAGCTGAGAAGCCTCAGAGAAGAGGAAAACAATTCTTACCCCATTTGCTTCTCCTGTGCTGTGCTCACATGTGGAATGTGTTTGGAGATTGTTTACCCACAGGTGATTGTTCCATTGGATTCTGCTGTGAGTTGTTTTAACTCTTTGGCCAATCAGGGCCAAGCTGTCTCGAGACTCTGGAAAGAGTCACAAGTTTTCATTATTATCTTTTTAGCATTCAGTAAGTATCCTTCCTGTGTTCTTTAGTATAGTATAGTATTCTTTAATATAATATAGTATCATAAAGTAATTAATTAATCTTCTGAGAATGTGGAGTCAGATGCATCATTCCTGCCTTTGTCAGTGGCCCTGTGTCACTGTGATATTTTCTGAAAATCTTTTCACAAGGATTTTTCTCCTGAGAAGCCTCAGAAAAGAAATGTAAACAATAACTTTCTGATGGCTGTGCAATGTGGTCTGGAGATGGTTTACCAGCAGGTGCATCTTTGATTGGTCTCATGTGAATTCTTTCTACTTGATGGCCAATCATGGTCCAGCTGTGTCAGACTCTCTGGTCAGTCACAAGATTTTATTATTCATTCCTTTCTAGCCTTCTGATGTCTCCTTTCTCTTTCTTTAGTATATAATTTTCTTTTAATAGAATATATATCATAAAATAATAAATCAGCCTTCTGAAACATGGAGTCAAGATTCTCATCTCTTCCCTCGTCCTGGGGCCCCTCAAACTCCACCAGAGCCCTGCATTTACAGTAGCTGGGAATGGGCAGGCAGCACTCCAGGCTCCTCCTGGTCAGGGTCCCTGCTGCTGCTGCCAAAGGAGCCTCTTCTTAGCATAATGTAATGACTGCAGTCTAATTGCCCAGCAAATGGATTTGCTGTGAGCAGGACAGGAGTGGGGAAATGAAGATGATCCATCATGTCAGCTCTGTAAGTAGCCTTATAACCACCCAGCCTGGACTCAGCCAGGTTCAAGCTCTGAAAGCTTTCATGCCTCGACGCCTTGCAAAATGCGTGACAAAAGAGGCCGTTCAGACGAGTGCAATTCCACTTCCCTCCATCCTAGCGAGAACATTTCGGAATAATGTTGTCTTAGGAGAGTGGGAAACGCTTCACCCACTGCACTGGAGGTGATAACAGGCACTTGGCCTTGCCCTCAGGCCTCGCTGTGTCAGGGGCACGGTCACCCAGGTGGGGACAGCGTGTCCTGTTGGGTTTGTGAGGTCCCCAGGATGAGGTGAGAGAGGAGGAATCTGACTTCACGTTCTCAGAAGGCTGATTTATTATTATATTGTATTGTATTCTATTATTTTGTATTCTGTTATATTGTATTATATTATAGAATGCTAGAACTATATTACTATATTCTATATATCCTATATAACTATATCCTATATAACTATATCCTATAACTATATTCTATAACTATATTCTATATAACTATATACTATAAGTATATACCACAACTAACTAAACTATATATACCATAACTATATAAAAACTATATTAAAACTATACTAAAGAATGCAGAAAGGATAAAGACAGAAGGCTACACAAAAATGATAATGAAAAACTCGTGGCTGACTCCTCAGAGCCTGACACAGATGATGGTGATTGGTCATTAAGCTAAAATAATTCACATGAAACCAATCAATCTCCTGTTGGTAAACAATCTCAGAAGCAGCAAAACAGGGAGAAGCAAATGAGATAATATTGTTTTTTCTCTGAGGCTTCTCGTCTTCCCAGGAGAAGAAATCCTGGAGAGAGAAGGGATTTTTCAGGAAATATGAAAGGGATTTTTCAGGAAATATGACAGTGACAGTGTCCCCTCCTGCCTGTCAAGCCTTGGCAACTCGTGCCTTGCTTAAAACCAGCAGAGGGCTTAGTCTGGATCTTGGCTCAGGCTGCATGGGGCTGTGAGCACTTGGTGGGAGGTGGCAGGGGGTTGTACCCAGGTGATCTTTAAGGTCCCTTCCCAGCCAAACCATTCCATGATTCCATGATGGTGTCCCCTGTAAGGCTGCTGGGGCTGAGCAGGGCATGGCACAGGGAACCTGCTGGGGTGGCCATCCCCTGAGGACCTGCTGGTGACAGCAGCTGGCGCAGCTGGCAAGGCTGGGCTCCCACAGGAATCCTGCCTGGGCTGCTGCTTGATTCCATTACTTACTCCTGGACAGGAACGTCTGCAGCCGAGGCTGTCAGCTCTCCACCCCAGCAGCTCACTGGGATGCCTCCTGTGAGTGGTGAGCCCTGTGTCCCCCAGATTTGGCTGCCTCTGAAGGTTGTGAGCTCCTTCCTCACATGGGGCACCACTAAATGTTGGCTCTTCTCTTTTCTCTTTTTCTCTTTCTTTTCTCCTT
>NW_005054515.1:27678-32573 GCF_000277835.1 Geospiza fortis
CTTCTCTTCTCCCCTCCTCTCCCCTCCCCTCCCCTCCCCTTCCCTTCCTTTCCCTTCCCTCTTTTTTCTTTATTTTCCTTTTTATTGGGGTTGCAAGTGCTTGAGGTGGAATTTTGTGTCTAGATTTAGACATTTATTAGTTTTTTATTTACATCACAGTCTCACAAGCTGTGAGTTTACACTATTTTACTAACAATCTAAAAACCAATTCCTTATCTATCTTTACAAGGTTTCTTCAAGGAAAAACCATTTAATTAAGAAATGACACTTAAATTATTTTTATTTTTAACCCAACAACTAATCTCTTATGTCTTGTAATGCAGATTTTTCTGTTCAATTACAAAAAACTACCCAAAAAACTACTACTCAAAAATCTACTACTCAAACTCATGAAGAAGGACTAAAAATCACCATCTTAGCTTTAAATATATTACTATATCCTAAAACATTAAACTCTAAGTTTTCTACCACCCTTCTATTCAAGCTACACACCTATAATTTCAGTTCTGTCAGTTTTGGAAGCGTTCTCTACAGCCCCAGGTCAAATGCAGCGTTCTCTTGAGGGTCTTTGAGCGCAGAAAATCTGAAATTCTCAGCATCCAGGGTTCCAGCAGCTGCCTCAGCACCACAAATTACCCTGGGACCACGGAGAAGCCCCAAGTCAGCAAGTGCCAGGTCAGGAGCAGTGACAAAAGCAGTGAGCGGTGCCATGCCCAGTGACCTGGGCTGTGCCTGCTGCTCCCTTTTCCTTCCCTCTGGCTCTCCCAGGAGCCCTGGGCTGTGCTCTCCATCCTGGGGTGCACCATGCTCAGGGAGCAAGGCAGATGGATGGATGGATGGCTGACAGGGAATTTCATGGTTGCTCTGTGCAGCTTTTGCTGAGCTGGCGAACGCTGTGGTCAAGGATATTTCCGCACTAAATTTGAATAGGCAGAGCTGAACTTTGCTCTTTGTAAGATCTGCTTCAGAGTGGGCTGGACGAGGTGCTGCCCGTGGAGCTGTGGCTCTCACTGTGCCCCTGCAGCCCAAGAGGAGTGGAGGACCATGGAGGAGTGGCTGCACTTTGGTGGCCAGTGGCCACTAAAGGGTTTAGGTTGGTGTGTCACACCTTGTGCCTGCTGGGACACAATTATTTCACAACTATTTTGTCGCAGACATCTTTTATGGAAAATCCTTTCCTTAGGATTTTTCCTCCTGAGAAGCTGAGAGGCCTCAGGAACAAAATGTAAACATTGATTATCTGCTGCTGTGGAATGCAACAGGTGCATCTATGATTGGTCTCATGTTGGATGCTTCTAATTAATGGTCAATCACAGTCAGCTGGCTCGGACAGAGAGCCTGAGCCACAAACCTTTGTTATCATTCTTTCCTATTCTATTCTTAGCTAGCCTTCTGATGAAATCCTTCCTTCTGTTCTTTTAGTATAGTTTTATTGTAATATATATAATAAAATAATAAATCAAGCCTTCTGAAACATGGAGTCAGATCCTCGTCTCTTCCCTCATCCAAGAGCCCCTGTGAACACCATCACATTATTTCACAATTATTTCACTAGAAAACCAAAGAGGAGCGTGGTATTCCACAGGCAGGGTGATTCCTCACGTGGATCTGAGGCAGCACAGCCCTCTCATATTTGTGGATGATTTAATTTAATTTTCTGTCCTGGGCCAGGACTGGCCTGTGATGGTGTTCACAGGGGTCTGGGGATGAGGGAAGAGACGAGGATCTGACTCCATGTGTCAGAAGGCTGATTTATTATTTTATGATATATATTACATTAAAACTATACTGAAAGAACAGAAGAAAGGATTTCATCAGAAGGCTACCTAAGAATAGAAAAGGAATGGAATGATAATAAAGGTTTGTGTCTCGGACAGAGAGTCCAAGCCAGCTGACTGTGATTGGCCATTAATTAGAAACAACCACATGAGACCAATCACAGATGCACCTGTTGCATTCCACAGCAGCAGATAATCAATGTTTACATTTTGTTCCTGAGGCCTCTCAGCTTCTCGGGAGGAAAAATCCTAAGGAAAGGATTTTCCATAAAAGATGTCTGTGACAGTGGCCCAGAAGGATTTTCATGTCCAGGCTTCCATCCTCCACACTGTGCCTGTCCTTTCCAAGGCAATCGTCCCTTCCAGCACTGCTGCCTTTTGCACAGGGAGCTGCTTTGGCACCCAGCACAGGTCCCTGGGGGTGCTGGGCCACTCAAGCTGCTGCTGGAGATAATGGTTATCAGTGTGGCACTGAGCAGGGGCTCAACCTGCCCGATCCCACAGCTGTGCCCAGGCTCCTCCAGATGCATCACTGGACGGAAAAAAAAAGACAAAAAAAGATGCTGGCTCTCTGATCCCTGCCTGCTTCTGGGCTGATTAATTTGTTTCAGAGCTGGAGATCCATTGTGAAAAACTCAACTAAATATTTGTTTTTAAAAGTTTAATAATAATAACATGGTTATAAAAATAGTAATATAATTAGAGTGATACAAATTTGGACGATTAGAATTTAGGACAATACAAGATAATAAAAACAAGGAGTTATGGATAGTTTGGGTACCTCTTTCTGGGCAAAAATAAGCCCAAAAAAGGACCCGCATTAACAGAGGATTAACCCTTAAAAGCGATAGCCAGCTGCATATTAATATCCTTCATATACAATCTATAAATTTTATTCTAACAAAGGATTTATTTGGTCAGTGTCAATTTTTTTTATCTTAATGGCCTCTTCAGGGCTGAATTTGATAAGAGAGCAATAAATTTTTTTTTTTTGAAAGATTTAGGTTTTGTGGCTGCTATTTTGGCTGCTATTTTGCTATTTTGGTTTACTGTCTTAAAAAAGGTATCTTACATAGCATAGTTTCTATTTTAACCTTTTGTTATAATCTAAAACTATATTTAACACACTACTTAAGAAAATTATAACAGCATAACTTTCTAACATGACACATATAATATTCATTTGAATATTTGTGAAAAGCCAATCATAAAATAGGCATTTTTCACATCCATGCACAGGGTGTGGGGCCAGCTTTGGATGGATGACTGTGTCATCTGAGCAGGGCAGGGCCACTAGAGCCTGGTGGCACTTGGTCTGTAGCTGGATACAGAACCTGGGGACCAGGTGTGTTGGCACTGACACGGGAGATTGTGGCTCATAATGGTAAAAAACAACCCCACAAAGCTGCTTTTGTTGTTTATCTGACAGAGATAAGGTGAGCTGGCAAGCTCTGGAGGACCCTAAACTGCTTGGTTTGCTGGGTGGGTGTCGCAGACATCTTTTATGGAAAACCCTTTCCTTAGGATTTTTGCTCCTGAGAAGCTGAGAGGCCTCAGGAACAAAATGTAAGCAATGGTTATCTGCTGCTGTGGAATGCAACAGGTGCATCTGTGGTTGGCATCGTGTGGATGTTTGTAATTAATGGCCATTCACAGCCCAGCTGGTTCGGACAGAGAGCCAAGCCACAAGCCTTTGTTATCATTCCTTCCTATTCTATTCTTAGCTAGCCTTCTGATGGAATGCTTTCTTCTATTCTTTTAGTATAGTTTTAATGTAATATATATCATAAAATAATAAATCAGCCTTCTGAAACATGGAGTCAGATCCTCGTCTCTTCCCTCATCCTCATCCTCAGACCCCTGTGAACACCATCACAGGTGGGTGGTTTGCCCAGGGAGCAAACAGCTGTGGGGTGCAGGAAGGATTGGTTTGGCCTTTTAGGAAGGGTAATTCCAGAGGGAGGATGTGCCAGGCTCTGGCTGGGGGGAGATTGCCTGGTTTTGAGCCTTCCTCGTGGCCATTGCTGAGATTCCCCTTCACTAAGGGAGGCTGTGGCCACCTCGTCTCCCTCTTCAGTGTTTATCCATCCCCCAATGGCTGTTTGCTGCCTAAAACTGGATTTTCAGGGTTCTTGAGAGCTCTCCAGAGGAGCAGCCTCGTTTCTAAGCGTGCTGAGGGCCCTAATGAGCAGCAATATTTGAGGAGAGCTCAGGGAGGGGATCTCAGCTCTCCCTTTATCTGTCATTTGAGGGCCCATTGATGATATTACTTGTTGAGCTGCAGAAAGTACAGCATCTTTAATGAAAACTTAAGGCTAGAAAATTAGTTATTCCCAACATCAGGAAACTTAAGGTTTAAAAAAAAAAAAAAAGGAAAAAAAAGCACCCCACTCCCACCCAAACCCTTAACCCTGCATCATTAAATTAATCACTTCATCAATCACTTAAACTTTCATATCTGCTTTGCTAATAGGCAGTAACATTAAATGCTCATGTTGAAGAAGGGGAAGAGGGAGAAGGAAGAAAGTATATTTGCAAAATGGACTCATTAACATGCCCGGGTAACCTTGCTCCCCATCAAACCACCCAGAGGTTTGATCTCAGCACCTTTTGAGCCCTGGCACGGGGGCCAAGCCCTTTCCAGGGAGAGGGAGAAAGATGTGGGAGTTGGGTAATGAGGGCTGGGGTAGTTTTTTATGTCTGGGATGGCTTTAGCAGCATTAATTATCTGCACAGGGCTGGCTGTGCCCTGGTCCTTGTCACTCTGCAATGCCTGGGCTTGGATGTGAGCACTGCCCCAGCTCAGGAAAATTGGCCTTTCCAGGCGGATTGGAGGCATTAACATGGGTGGCAAAACTGATAAAGAGCAGTGAGGCAAGCTTAACAAAGGAAAAAAAAAACACAGGAGGGAGGGGAAAGCACATATGTATGGATATGTGTGTGTATATTGTGTATATTCAAGCTAGGAGTCATATATATATATTTATGTGTAATATATAATTTTATATTTATATATAATATATTTTATATTTATATATAATATATTTTATATGTATATATAATATATTTAGATATTTATATATATGAAGATATATTTTTATAGTTTTATATTTTTAT
>NW_005054515.1:32586-38045 GCF_000277835.1 Geospiza fortis
GTATATTTTATATATTTATATATTTATTTTTGTGTGTGTGAGTGTGTATCTTTGTGGAGGTATTCTATTAGCCAAGGGTCGTTCCCTGTTCTGGAGGGAAATGCTTGCATTTGCACACACTCATAATTTTATTTTTAGTGGGGAAGGTGAGCTGTGAAAAATCAGGAAAAAAAAAACAACCCTGCTTGCAAACACTTGTGAACATACTTTTGTGTTTTGCCAGATCAGAAACCTGATGTATCCGGGTGGTGAGAGCTTAAAAAAGAAGGGATAAAACCCTAACCCTAACTCCTTTACCCTGTGCTTCTAATGTTGGCACGTCTGAGATCTCTGCAGTCTGGATCTGCCCCTGGATCCCTGGCAGTGTCCAAGGCCAGGTTGGAGGGGCTTGGAGCAGCCTGGGATTGTGGAAGGTGTCCCTGCCCATGGCAGAGGGTGGAAAAAAACAATTTTGAAGCTCCCTTTCAACCCTTGAAGTTCCCTTTCCATGACATCCTCAATGACTCTTTATAGAATTTTCGGGCTAGTGAAGAAAACTTTCAGTGTCAACTTCTTCCTCTGAATCCTGACAGCATCTTCAGGGCTGAGCAAGGCAGGAAGAAGTTCTTTTTTTTTTTTTTTTTTAATAAATGAGCAATAAATTCTTTTTCTCTGAAATATTTAGATGTTCTGTGGCTGCTATCTCATTCCTCTCTTTTAAAAATGTGTCTTACATAGCATAGTTTCTATTTTAACATTATGTTATAGCCTAAAATTATGTTTAACACACTACTTAAGAAAATTAATACAGCATAACTTTCTAACATAGCACATATAATATTCATTTTAATATTTGCAGAAATGCAATCATAAAATATGCATTTTTCACAGGTGCAGTGATGGTTTTTGAATTAACTGTAACCACTCAGGGAGGGGGGAAAGGAAGCTTTGTTGGACAACTCTGAAAACATCTGCTCCGTTTGCAGCGCTGGTCAGGGCAGTGAAAAAAGCTCTGTGAGCTCCCTCTCTTAAAGATTTATTAATATTGCTGGGTACACGAGGGGGAAAGATTTCAACCACTTGACATTTAATGGTTAGTAACTCAATTTTATTCCATTCATCTGCATGGCTTTGTCAGGTGCCTGCTCTGGTATTGTATCACAGAGGTTGTCTTGCTGCCTGTGAGCAATTAGGGGGGTGATTTGGTACCTGGATCTGGAGAAACCTTTTTATTTTCCCTTTCTAATTGATTATTAGCTTCGAGGTGAGAGCTGGTGTCATGGAACATAATATCCTTTCATAAACAGTGATGTGGTGACTTTGCTCGTTCTGCTGTTTTGGTTTCAAGCCGTTAATTTGAAAAGTAGAGGAGGGGGGAGAAAAAGATTTTGAAATACAGAAAGTCCAAGGGAGATGAACAATTTGGGGTATGGAGAGAAACGAGGAGCATCCTCCCAGGCAGAGATTAATGGTTGTTACTAATGATTTTGGGAAATAGAGGGGAAGGAATAAGATGTGGCAGAAGACTGTAAAATAAGTACCAGCACTGCAGAAAAGCCCGGCTCTGGAAATGCACCTTTTCCCACATGACAGCAGCATCAAATTAAACACATCCTGCTGGATAAAGCAGCATTTCCCTGCCAAGGAGCACTGCTGTGTGGTGAGGCAAGAAGTGAGGGGAACACACAGAAAAGCACCATCCTGCCTCCACGTCTCTGCCAGCAGCTTTCCTAGGGACATGAAGGGTGGGGGAAAAACAATAATAATAAAAAAACCCCAAAACCAGACAAACAAACAAAAAAAAACCCCAAAACAAAAACAAACCCACCAAAAAACCCCCAAAAAACCCACCAAAAAAACCCCAAAAAACCAAACAAAAAACCAAACCAAACAAAAAAACCCCAAACAAACAAACAAAAAACCCAAAAACCAAAAAAAAACCCAAAAAAACCCAAAAAATAAACAAAAAAAACCCACAAAAACAACCCCCCCCCAAAAAAAACACATTTCCCAGGATTTGCAACTTGTTCTTTGCCTTGGAAAAATTTTGCTCCCATCAGGCTCAGAGCGAGGAGTGAGGGCTTGCAGAGAGCATCATCCACAAGTTGTTGCCCACCTGCTTTCCCCTGAAAGGGTCAGAAATTGAGGCTCTGTATGGGGGGGAAAAAATAATTCCAAGCTGGCTTCAGGACAATGCAACAGGGTGATCTGGTGGAGCCATGAAAATTACAGAACAGCGGCATGAGAAATACAGAACAGCGGCAGGAGAATGAGTTTCACTGGGGCTGGGATGCTCCACAGGCAGTTTGTGGCAGGTACAGGTGGGAAAATGTCTCTTAGGAGAGAGGGGAGGCCTCCATGGATTTAAAACCAGGAGCTTGATTTTGCATTTCAGGTTGTAAGTTGCGGCTGTAATTTTATTTTTATTTTGCTGGTCAGCTCATCTCAAAAGCCAAAATTGCTGTGCTGGGTGTAGGCACAATTCCACTGTAAAATCAACTGGAATCTGGAATCCAGTGGTGGTAATTCCCCCTCCAGCCCCAGAAGTAGAAGTTCACCCCAAGACCAGCAAATTCTGGGTTTGCTCTTGGTGTATCCTGCAGCCAGTGCTGCTGTCCAGGCAGGCACAGGGACAGCTTTCACTGGGATGCTGCTCCCAGGAGTGGAAAATGCTCTTTAAAAGAAGTTTTCCTGTCATGGATCTGCACACAGCCTCTTTTGAACAAGGTGCAAGGTCAATATTTGGGGTTGGGGGGGTGACAGGGCAGCTGCTTTGCCAGGCAGGGCTCATCCCTGCTTTCCATGAATCCGTGCGCGAGTGGCCCCAGGTGGTTGGATAATGGCATCCTTAATTGTGCTCTGAAAGAGATTAACTTCTTATCTGGCAGCCTGACATCTTTATTGTTATTAATGTGTGAATGATGCACTGTGCTGGGGTTTTTATGCATAACTTTGGTAGCAAATGTTTTCCTTTTGTTTGCTGGTGCCTGGTGCTTTGCCACCACGGGATTCCCCAGCTCCAAGGGTGGGGAATCCCAGAGGTCAAGGAATGCTGCCCCTATTCCTTTCCTTATTAAATGGCCACTCCTTTTAATTGCCCTGCAGCTCTTCCTCTTTATTTCTTCTGTGAGCTGAGGTGGTGGGGAGCAATTCCTCTGCTGGGTCTGCAGTTTGTTGGGACATGGAGGACTTGGGACCGTCAGTCAGAGGGGGCTTGGGATTTTGGGGTGCAGACAGGGATGGGGAGGCTTGGGATGCTGCCAGGCATGGGTGCAGGTGCCCATGGGGCTGAGGGTGCTCTGGCAGGGGCTGGATGTGTCTCTTGGAGCTGGTAGGGAAGGGGAAGGGAGCTGTGGAGGGTGGGAGGCAGCTGCAATCTGTCGGCTCCACGAGCAGCAGTTTCTGCGCTGTAACTTGCTATTGAACAGGATAACAAGGTCAATAATGCCTTTGCCTGGGAGAGCTTCAGCCAACACTTCTATCAAAACCAATATTAATTTTCACTAATTAGGAGCTGCAGCTAATGAGTGTCACAGCTAATTTCCCTCATCCATAACGAGGGAGAGGAGGGGGTCAGGCGCCTGGGATCAGAGCCTGCAGATCTGCCTCCCCTCTGCTCCCCCCTTTCCTCCTGGCCCAACATGTGTTTGTCACCTGGGTGTTTTCTGTCTGCAGGGACGTGGCAAGATGTGTGTGGAGCACAGGAATGCTTTGGGAAGGCAGGGATGGGGAGATGCACTGTGCAGCAGGTGTTGGCTGCAGTGAGGGGAGGGAAACAGAGCTTGGAAGGATGTGCAAGGGAAGTTTTGGGAGAGAAAAGGATGCCTGTTGTCCTGAAGGGGAAGCTGGAGTGGAGTGTTTGCTCTTGAAACTTTAATTTCAGAATTTATCGTGTGTTTTATTATCCCTGTTCCTTTCCACACCTTTTACCCACTCAAATCAGCCTGGAAGGCACCAAACAGTGAAGCAGGGAGTCTGTCACCATCCATAGTCTTGTGACTCACTTTAGGGGGTCTTTCTCTTTTCTCTGATCCTGGGACAAGCTGGACAAGTGTTGCAAATGTTTGTGGGGGGTGAATTTTTTGCCTGCAGATATCTTTGGTGCTGTGCAGGTCGTCTTCCCACGCAGGTCACAGGCAGGAGCATTGTCACAGACATATTTCATGAAAAACCCTTTTGCTAGGATTTTTTTCTCCTGAGAAGCTGAGAAGCCTCAGAGGAAAAGAAAAGCAATAAATATCTGCTGCTGTGGAATGCAACAGGTGCATCTGTGATTGGTGCATGTTGGTTGTTTAGAATTAATGGCCAATCACAGTCCAGCTGTCTGGACTGTGGTCAGTCACAAGATTTTACTATCATTCCATTCCTTTCTTTTCATTCTGATGAAATCCTTTCTTCTATTCTTTTCATATCATTTTAATATATCATTTTCTTTTAATATAATATATATCATAAAAAAAGAAAGCCTTCTGAAACATGGAGTCAAGATTCTCATCTCTTCCCTCGTCCTGGGACCCCTGTGAACACCACCACAGAGCATTCCGTGGATGTTGCCAAGAGTGCCAAGAGAAAGCAAATTCCTGATTTGGAATTATCCCTGTTTGGCTTGTAAACTTGGTCTGATGGCTCAGACAAGGGGAGAAAGGGCACAGTGAACATGTGAAACATCTCTGAGACATCTTTATAGTCTGAGCTTTCTAAACAAGCTGGAGTCTCAGAATTATCCACAGGGATTATTGCCTTAAATAAGAATACCCCAGAGAAATCTGTGGGCTGCTGTCAGACAGCTCGTGGTTAGGGATGGCTGGAATTGACTGAATAAATGATTCACTGGTTTTATTCACTGGTGGTGCCCTGAGTGTAAACCCCAGGAGCCTTCCCTGTCGGAATTGATCTGTTCTGCCAGCAGCACGTGCACCACCAGCCCGTCCTGATGCCTTGCAGGAGAGCTCTTGCCTCATCCAGGGGATCTTCCCGAACAACACCCTCCTTTTTGGGGTGTCTGGGGCCTTGAGAAATGGGCTTGGCAGAGAAGAGCCTCTCCTGGAAAGCAGCTGACCCCAGAGCATCCTTTTGGGGCATCGCAAGGTTTGGGGTTCAGGTGGGAGCTGCTCGTGGTCCTGGTTCTCATCCATGTCCATGGTGGGCTGTGCCTCCAGGTTTGTTCTCCAGCTGCCCAGCTAATCCTGCTTTGGGCAGGTTTATTTTATTTTTTTTTTTCATGTAGCTGCTGGCCTGGAATTGCCATCCAGCCCACAGCAGCTCCTGGAAGGTGTTTTCCCTCTGCCTGCTCCAGGACTCAATGCAGCCTTAAATGTCTGGACTTGTTATTCCTCAGCAGCTCCTCCTGTGTCTGTCATCAGCCTCAGTGGGGAGGGGAGAATATATAAATATTAATAATTATTATTTATAATTTATTTATTACAGACTTTTTATATTTATAAATATTATAATATATAAAAATAATATCTATACTATAT
>NW_005054515.1:38120-52091 GCF_000277835.1 Geospiza fortis
ATATAGTATATAAAGATTATAAATATATATGATATAATATATTATTATACAAAAAATACATATAAATGGATGTTTATAAATATATAAAATATATGTCTCATCCCACAGCCATCCCAAAACCTGAGGAACCTGGGATTTATGTCTCAGGTGGAGGTGGAGCTGAAAGAGAAGCAGGGGTTTTGTATGAGAAATATCTGGGGTGATGGAGATCCCCAGATTCTCTCTTTTCTTCTCTTTTTTTTTTTTTTCTTATGGAAAGAGTCAAACTGGTTTTAAAGTAGATTCTTCATGAGTATCTCTTATTGGTACAGGTATTAAGTTGGTTATGAATTTCTTGCACTTTCACTCCCAGGAAAATCCTTCCCTTATTCCTTTTGCATTCACTCTTGATTGATAAGGTTTATTATCGCTGTTTAATAACCACAGATACAATCTCAGCCCAAATTTGAGGAATTTATGGGAGTTACTAGGCCAGGGTATCTGCATCCTGCCAAGGACAATGGCTAGAATAAAGGACAACTTTTTAAAAAGGGTGGTTTTTTTTAATAAGAAGAATGGCTCTCTTTTAATGGGAAGGAGGGAAAAAAGGTGCATTTCTTCCTGATGGCAGCTCACAAAGCAACACGGCATGGAAGTGTCTGTGGTGTGGTTGGGCTGGTGGAATGAATTTATTTGGGGGGTTTTTTTTGAGGTTTTTAGCTGTGTCTCATCCCATGGGGATTGGCAGCCTCTGGGGTCTCTCATTTCCCAGCTGTGATGCACCAAGACTCATTTAGGGAGATCCGTAAGGTCATTCAGCGGGGCCAAGGGGCTGATGTGGATTCAGTCTGGAAATCGGTTTTGGGTAGAAAGAGTAAGGGAGGGTTTTCTTCATCCAAGAAATGGTTCAATAGCACAGGAAAGGTTCAGCTCTACAAGAGGCTGGGTTTGCACAGGGGTTGGAGCTGCTGTTCCAAAAGGGCTGGAAAAAAATGGATGTGTGTGACATCTGTGTGCATGTAGCAGGGAGATGCTGAGTTTGGTGGTCCATACCCATTTCTCCCTCAATCAGGGCTTCAGGGGAAAGAGAAGCTCTGAAAGTCTTCACTCTGAGCAACTGAAAGAAAAAAAAAGCCTAAAACTGGGGCTTACTGGATCACTCTCCTCTTCATAAATTTCCACTTTTAGAACAGTCTGTGAAACCTCAGTGATTGCTTTCTTTTTGCTTTCAAACAAGCCAGCAGCTGGGATTGAGCGTGGAATTTTGTGTTCAGTTTGGATTTTTAGATGTGATTTGCTTTTCCATGTGACCGAGGGAGGTTTTTTTTGAGCACTGGCTGATGTGGACACCAGGTGAGGAGGGGTGTGCAGGCTTTTTTATTTTTAAATGTGATTTGCTTTTCCATGTGACCGAGAGAGGTTTTTTTGAGCACTGGCTGATGTGGACGCTGTGTAAGGAGGGGTGTGCAGGCTCAGCCACCCCTTGCAGCTCTGACCCAGCCTGCAGAAAGAGCAGCCAGGCTCTCACAGGTCACCTTGGCCAGGGGAATCATAGAATCCTGAAATGGTTTGGGTTAGGACATCTCATATTCCAAGCAGGAATCCGCTATCCCAGGCTGCTCCAACCTGGCCTTGGGCACTTCCAGGGATCCAGGGGCAGCCACAGCTTCTCTGGGCAGCCTGTGCCAGGGAAGAATTTCTTCCCAATATCCCATCCAGCCTTGCCCTCTGGCATTTTAAAGCCGTTTCCCCTTGTCTGAGCTGCTCCTGTAGGAGGATTTGTGATTTCAGACATGTCACAGGCACTGCATAACCCACAGTTTGTAGCACCCTGTGCAGGAGGAGTCTGGGCTCGTTGCACACCCAAGGGATTGCATCAGTCTTGGAAATAACCCTTCACTGCCTCCCTTTCACCCTGCTCTCTCTTGCTGCTGTGGTCAAACTCTGCAGGAAATGATTCCTGAAGCTCTGAGACAGAGGGGGCACCTGGGCAGGGAGCATCCTGAATCAGGAGCCCCATGGATTCTTGCTGTGGAAGTGACCGAGAGATTATTTCATTGGTGTTCTGCCTAAAGTCAATTAATTCTGGTGTTCAACCCTGCTCTTGTTCTCTCTGTGACAGTCTCTGCACTGTTTCATATATGTAAAACTTTAGAAAAGCCTTATAAAATTAGACCTTGCTATTTCAGCTAAGCTAGCAACTAGCCTGAGAAGTTCCTGTGAGAAAAGGATCATGAGAATAAAAATCAATCTATTCTGTGAGAAAATGTTTGCACCCATATTAATAAAAAGCCTGTCCAGTGAGAAATAGTGGGGGGAAGAAAAAAGTAAACGTTTGTGATGGTGTTCTCAGGGGTTTTTGGTTGAGGGAAGAGACGAGGATCTGACTCCATGTTTCAGAAGGCTTGATTTATTATTTTATGATATATATTCTATTAAAACTATACTAAAAGAATAGAAGAAAGGATTTCATCAGAAGGCTTGAAAAGAAAGGTAAAGAATGGAATGTATAACAAAAGCTTGTGTCTCTTTAGAGTCTGAGACAGCTGGGCTGTGATTTGCCATTAATTAGAAACAACCACATGAGACCAATCACAGATGCACCTGTTGCATTCCACAGCAGCAGACAATCATTGTTTACATTTTGTTCCTGAGGCCTCTCAGCTCCTCAGGAGGAAAAATCCTAAGGAAAGGATTTTTCATAAAAGATGTCTATGACAGTTGAGTGCTTTTTTTTTGGGAAGCTGAGGCAGGCTGGATGCTGTGTGTTTGTGTGTGGATGTGTTTTTGTGCAGGTGCCTCCACAACCCCTCGGAAAGCTCTTTCCAGAGGCAGATTACATTCCATCAAAATGCAAAGGCATTCCCACCTGACCATGGTGACCATTTCTGTGGGGTGAGCTGCCAGTTGCCAGCACTCAGAGCGACAGTTGTAGGAGCAATTAGTGAGAAATCCTGGGCCTGAAATATGTTTTTAATAAACCATTCACTGGATATATTCAAATAACAAATAGATTCCTGCAAAGCCGAGTCTATTTGCAGACAACTCGCAAATGAGAAAGGCTAAATTAATTGAATGCTCCAGCCACTGGGGATAATGGTCCAGCTGTAACAGAGCTCTCCAGATGTTTGTTTGCAGAAGAGTGTGCTTTCATAGGAAAAGAAAAAACACTCGTGGGTGTATTAACTCAGAAACAAGTTTACAGCTGTGTGCTCGCACGCTCTGCCTTGCTCTCCCGCCAGCCACTGTGGAGCTCTGTTCCAAGGTTTCCTCTTGCAATAAACAGCCTCTTTATTTCTCACTCATTGTCCTCTTGGCCATGTTTAGACATCTGTGACGTGCAGAGTGAGGCAATGGCCCTGTGGAAGCCTCCTGGGCTGCAGCAGAGATCAGCCCTGCTGTGCTCCAGGTTGTGAGTACGGCTGGACCGCGGCTGCTCGCAGCTCAGGCTGCTGGGCTTTGGCTTCTCCCTGGTTTTGGGCTGGGTTTGCTGCACAGGACCAGAGGCTGGGAGCTGTATGTGGCTAGTGGGAGCTCACAGGGATGAGTGGGAGAGCCTTGGTCACTGGGTTAAATTTAATTCCATCGAAAGACTGGAGGTTTGCCTGACTTCTCCCAGAGGAGTTTGGCTTTATCACCAGTGCAGTGCTCCCCATCCATTTCTCTGGGCCCTGTTTTGTTCCTGCTGTTGGAACAGGCCAAGCTGGTTGTGGAGCCCTGTAGCTGAGGTGCTCCATTACTCACAGGGAGGGGACAACAGGACGTGGGGCTGCTCTTCAATGTCTCTGCACGTCGGCCTCATTAATAACCAGCGGCTCCTAAATAGCCTCATTCATCAACAGGCAATTTACTGCGTGCCCTGGCGGGGCTGCAGATAAGCTCCTGCCTCACACACCACCTGCCAAGGGTCCCCCCACCTCCTCTGTGGCATTTCAGAGGGACAAACAGGGAGGCACAGGAGGAAATTCTCTGTCTGAGGTGTTGCCAGCTCCAGGAGCGGGGTTGTGCCCGGAGGAGTTGGGTTGATGGGCTGCACGTGTTTGCCACCTTTGAGGACAGCCTTCCAAGGCCCTCTTGGTTCTCTCAAAGGTTTTGTTGCTTTCATTGTGGCTGCCCCATCCCTGGAAGTGTCCAAAGCAAGGCTGGGCAGGGCTTGGAGCAATTTGGGATTGTGGAAGGTGTCCCTGGAACAAAGTGGTCTGTAAGGTCCCTTGCAGCTCAAATCCTGCCACGACCCTATGATGCAAGGAGGAAGATGTAGGGGGATAGAATGTAAGAAAATAAAGAATGTGTAGAAAGTAATCTTACCTCTAAGGAGTGGCAACTGGGCCAATTATCCAAGATTAGGAGCAGGCCTGACTTTAACAGGCCACAGCTGGAAGCAATGAGAAGGAGATGCTATAGAAGAGTGAGGTAGTGTTGAGAAGGGAACTGGAGTCAGTTGGTTCCTTTGTGAAGGAGAAAGAGTCAGTGCTCTGAGGAGCTGCCCACGAGAAACACCAAGCAGGTATGGAACTTTTGTGATAAGGAGACGATGGTATGGAACCCCTGTGATAAGATGACAACAGGAAGAAGAAATGTAACCTTTCCAAAACTGGCTGCCTTGGGTTTCTGATTCCTGCCCCCTTGCTCAAGCCCTGCTTTTACTGCAGCCATATCTTGGAGATCAGGAGGTACTAACTCAGCTCAGGAGAGATAAATCAGGAAGGGATTTCACTGCATCTCCATTATAACGAGGCAGAATTCATCACCCAGTGCATGTTTTGAAACCTCAGGAGAGTTACGGTGACAGCCCAAGGCCGGTTCACTTGTGGAGCTGAGATCTGCAGACAAAACCTGACCGCTGGCTCCATTTCCTGCGCCTTGGGGGTGTAAGGAAAATTAATCCACAAACACCAGAGGTTTATGTCCAAAAAAGGAGACAGAGGAGTTCTTTTTTTGGTTTTATTTGAATACAGGCAGAGGCCATGGGGCATTCCCCTAGGATCTCTCAAATTTTTGGAGGACGCAGCCTCCTTTTTATCCCAATTTCCCGGCCACATTTCCCTTCTCTCTTTCCCCATTTCTGAGCTACTTGAGAGGCACAGACTTCCCAGAACACCTGATCCCAAAGATTTCCCTCTAATGTACACCCCTCCCTTTTAATTTTTAATTCTTATGGAATTTAAGCAGTTTTCTTCCTCATTGCTTCTTTCACCTTTCAATGTCTAATTTCATTGATCAGCAAACCTAAAGTTTATTTGTAAAAGCAAATACCCTTTTCCATTCATCAATCAGTGGAACCCTCCCCATTGTTTCTGTTATCTCCCAGTGCTAGTTTTACCTACCAGCAGTGCTAGTATTATCTACCACAGCTTGCTTGTAAAGGCAAATCCACTCTTCCTCTCAGAGACTGGGATGCTGGTACCCGATCCAACTTTGGAGCAAAGCGCCCTGTGCTATTTGGGCTGAGCATGGCTGGATTTTTGTTCCCCTGAGCCATTCAGAGAGCAGAGCAGCTGGGCAGAAGCTGTCGCACGAGGAGGGTTTGTATTCCCCGTGAGATTGAGAGCTTTGGGGGGGATGGCTCAGCTTTTGTGAGGCACAGATGAGATTTCAAACGAGACGTGAATGAATCCCCTTCCCTCGCACAAGTGGAATTTGCTGACATGTTTATTTTGTTGTTGGCTTTTTCTTGGTGGTTTTTTTTTCCTCTCTCCTCCATTCACATTGATCAGCTCCTCAGCTTGGCAGGGCTGCTGGTGGAGTTCAGCAGAGGGGCTTTCAGCAGGGCCTGTTGCAATGGGAAAAGGGGTAATGGCTTTAAGCTGGAAGAGAATTGATTTAAATTAAGTGTAAGCAGGGATTTTTTGACAGTAGGGCATCTTGTTTTAGTGCTTCATCCCTAGGCCAGGTTGGACAAGGCTCTGAGGAGCCTGCTCTGGCTGAAGGTGTCCCTTGGCAGGAGGTTTGGGTTAGAAGGCCTTTACAAGTCCCTAGGAGCCCACAGCACCCTGTGAGTTCTCCATTAGCATTGCTGATGTGCCTGCCTGACAGTTCTGGGGGTGTCTGACACCCCAGAGGTGTCCAGCAGTCCTGGCAGACCTTCTCCTTGGGCGCTGCAACCTAATGAGCTTTATCTCCCACCTCATATTAATTGCAGAACAGCTTCTCTTTTCTAATTAACGCGGAGCTACGTTACCTCGCCTGGCTAAAATGCAAAACCCCGCACGTGTCGCCTTACTCATAAATCATTTATTTACACCAAGTAGCAAAGCACCTCATTAAATCCATTTCTGGGGTTCTGCTCCTCTCCTGTTTGCCCTGGTGGTTTTTTTCTAGAAAGTGAGATAAGGCCAAAGAGAAGCACTGAGCTCAAGGGCTGCATCTTCTGGTCCCTGCCCTCTTGTTTTCTGTACTCAGGGGGAGCTGGCAGTGGGTGTGTGCCTCTGTTTTCCCAAGCTGAGACCTGTGACAGGGTTTCCTTTGGCCTAAATTAGTTAAAAAATGAACATTTTTGGAGGGAGTTGGGTAGAAGGTCCAAGTTAGTTTAAAAATGAAGATTTTTAGAGGGAGTTGTGTAGAAGGTCTAAGTTAATTTAAAGAACGAAGATTTTTGGAGGGAGTTGGGTAGAAGGTCTAGGTTCATTTAAAAAACGAAGATTTTTGGAGGAAGTTGTGTAGAAAGTCTTAAGTTAGTTTAAAAAACGAAGATTTTTGGAGGAAGTTGGGTAAAAGGTCTAAGTTTGTTTAAAAAACGAAGATTTTTGGAGGAAGTTGGGTAAAAGGTCTAAGTTTGTTTAAAAAATGAAGATTTTTGGAAGGAATTGGGTAGAAGGTCTAAATTAGTTAAAAATATGAACATTTTTAGAAGGAGTTGGATAGAAGGTCTAGGTTAGTTAAAAAATGAAGATTTTTGGAGGAAGTTGGGTAGAAAGTCTAAGTTAGTTTAAAAAATGAAGATTTTTGGAGGGAATTGGGTAGAAGGTCTAAGTTAGTTTAAAAAATGAACATTTTAGGAGGGAGCTGGGAAGAAGACAGGAAGGAACAAAAGCAACACCCCTTGTTCTTTCTGGGCTGTTCATGGTTTCCAAAGTTAATTAGAAAAGGATATTGTATGGATTTAGGGTTTCAACTTTGTGTCAGATATGTTAATCCAGGCTGCATTAGCCAGGCTTTCCTGGATTCCCCTGATATTTGGGGTTTTTCCAGGATTCCCTCGATATTTGGGGTTTTTCCAGGGTTCCCGTGATATTTAGGGTTTTTCCAGGATTCCCCTGATATTTAGGATATTTTCCAGGATTCCCCTGATATTTTTCCAGGGTTCCCCTCATATTTGGGGTTTTTCCAGGGTTCCCCCGATATTTGGGGTTTTTCCAGGATTCCTCTGATATTTGGGGTTTTTCCAGGGTTCCCCCGATATTTGGGGTTTTTCCAGGATTCCTCTGATATTTGGGGTTTTTCCAGGATTCCCCCGATATTTAGGGTATTTGCTAGGATTCTCCTGATATTTAGGGTATTTCCCAGGATTCCCCCGATATTTAGGGTTTTTCCTGGATTCCCCTTCCCCAGCCTGCTGGGAGGGGTGTGGGTACTGCTGCAGATCACAGTCTGATTTCCATTTGGCAGTGCTCAGGAATGAAATACATTTTCCTGCTTGAATTGGAAGTGGTCCTGCCTCTTTTGGACCATCTTGGCTGTGCTCCTAAGGATTGTCCTCTCTTCAGGAAAATTCAGGTTTTGTGAGGTGCTAGACCTGAGTTGATGGGACATCTTGTGCATCTACAGCTCTGCCATAAAAAATTAAATTAATCCCGTGGGATTTCCCCCTTTGTGACCCCATGATGCTCAGTGCTAATGCTTCCCTCCCTCCCACCTTTTGTATTTATTCTCCAAGCTTCCCAAACATGGACTTTCTGTTCTGGGAAGTGTAAATACTTTAATTTCCCAATTCCCTGCTGCTCTTCTTGTTCTCTGACCCTTCACAGACAAAGGTGTGAGTGAACCACCAGTTAATTCCCTTTAAAATTAATGTTTTGAATGGTTTGTTCAGCTGGTGGGAACAGGATCCCATCCAGGCTGAGCTCCTCTCCTTCCCTTTCCTGTTGTAGGGATAAGGAGAGAAGGACAGATATCAATAAAAGTCAATGAGACTTTCTGACAGAGCAGCTTCTGCAAGGGAACTTTTTTTATTAAAAAAAAAGAAAAAGGGTGAAAACAATGGATGGAGCAGAATTTGCATAAAACTCATTAGGAAAAAAAGTACAAGTTTCATAAATCTTGTGATAAATTATTGCTATATGGTTCCGAACATGATGTATTAATTTTAGGATCAAATGAATGGGTCTGTGATCATTCTTGGTAATTATGAGGCACCCAGGCAGTTTGGAGAGGAAATTATTTTTAAGGATTTTTTTTTTTAAGTGCTGGAACCCTTTTTTCACCAGAAATGTCTTAACAGACCCAAACCCCTCCTTTTACACCTGCTCCTTTTCTTATCTCCTGGGTGTTTTATTTGATTTTATTTACTTCCCTCTTTCATGCTGGGTCAGTCTATTCCTTCCCAGACAAAAGGCCTTTCAGTTTTTGAAAATTCTCCATGTTCTCCATGGTGCCAGGGGTTTGTAGTGAAGGGAAGGCAGGAATTGCTGGATCCCAGCTGGAGCAGGCAGGGAGAAATTACCTGGGGTGCTGCTGGTCAGGGAATTGCCCAGGGATGAGCATTTTGTGATTCTTCCCTTTTTTTCCAGGCAGGTTTGGAGGCACTGCAGCAATGTTAAGGCGCATCAGTGATTTTGGCAGTGTGAGAAATGATCCTCACTTCCAAAAAAATTTAAATGTTTATTAAAACCTTATCAAAATCGCAACAGAAGACTGAATAGAGAAAATATTATGGCAGTGGGAGCAATGGATTTTTTTTTTCCCACCATGTGCTCATCCACAGAATGGAGGTTTCACCTTTTAACCCTTCAGCCCTTCCCGAAGTTCTGCCCAGTGATGGAATTTTACTTCCTTAAATCTTGGTTGGAGGTCAGGTACTGCCATAATGACAAACCAAATGTCCCAAACCCAGTTTTGGAGATACCACACTGTCACCCTGATTTTTTTAAGATTTTCTAAGCTTTCTGATGTTTACATTCTTGTAAGGAACTTTCTCACACACTTTCTGTAAATAACTCATTGTTTTGCACCAGCTCTGTCTTACCCATGGACATTGATGTTTTTAATGGGGAGGATGGCAGCAGCCAGGGGCTGCATGCACAGCATCTGCCAGGAGAGCCTCAGGGGTTCTGTGTATTTTAAGGATAATGTGAAGAAATTTCAATGTGCCATTGATATTTTTGTGGATTTTCCTCCCCTCGTTTGTGCTGTAGCGTTAACCAAAGCGATCAGTTCTGAGCAAACCAGAGGAGCCCTCTGTAAATGGGAATGCTCAGCTCTTCTTTGCTGCTGCTCTGTCTGTCTTGAACAGCTTTAGAAGCCCTTTTAAACAGCTTTAAACACCTCTGAGAGCCGGGGGCACGGCAGGCAGTGCCTCTCTCTGAGGTTTACCCACTGGCTGTCAGCTCTGCTTATGGATTCTGCCTCCACACTGAGTCCCCACTTAAATAACCAAACGCAGCAGAGAAATTACAGGCTCTGTCTCGGAGCATCTGAGGAGCCAGGAGAAACTCTTCTGCTGTGCTTTTCACTTCCCAGCTTGACAAACTCCCTCAGAAATGGTTTTGACTGCACAGATTTGTTTTCCCTCTTTCCTGTCACCTCTGTGTTTGGCTCCTTTCCCTCCCATGCATGACAGCAGCTCGTGGTTCCTGGACCAGCTGGTCCAAGGCTTTTTCCTCACACTATTAGTGAAAAAAAAATCTTTTTTTCATTAATTTATTGTGAAAGCCTTTTTTAAGCGATGCTGGTGCCTGGCTGGCTCTGCAGGGCAGGAATTGGAGTGGAGGAGCTGGTGCTCCCCATCAGCAGCTGGAAAGAGAAACGTGTAACGCCGAGCTCTGATGGAATTGTAGGAGTGGAAACTTCCCTGGCCAAGTCCCTCTGGAAAGTTTTGGCTCAAGTGGTCAAGCCCATTGTGAGAAGGAGGTCAGGGAGGATCTGTTGAGGTTGTGCTTATGGAATGAGCTACCAGACACCTGCTTTGGGAGAGAGGCTTGGGATGAGGGGATTTGCTGTTCTGGTTCAGCCAGGGAGTGCAGGAATGGAGGTGGACAGACCCTGGTGAGAAATGATCCTCACTTCCCAAAAACTTCAAAGGTTTCTTAAAACCTTATCCAAAAAATACAACAGAAGACTGAATAGAGAAAATATTACAGTGCTGGCAGCAGAGGATTTTCCCCACCATGTGCTCATCCACACAATGGAGGTTTCACCTTTTAACCCTTCAGTTCTGTCCATTGACTCCTTCTTTACTGTCCAGTGATGGAGTTTTACTTCCTTAAATCTTGATTGGAGGTCAGGTGCTGCCATAGTGACAAATCAAATGTCCTCCCAAATGTCCCAAACCCAGGCCACCCCCTGATAACAGCACAGGGAGGTAAAACATAATTGCAAGTCTATAAAACTTAACATATATCCATGATATTTACCTTTTGATGGTGAGAGTCAGCCGTGGCATTGCTCATCTATCACACCCTGGAGCCTGCCACAGATGTCCTGAGCCCTCCTGGGCTTTGGTTGCTCTCCCATGCTGGTGTTTCCCTTCCACATGAGGGGTTTTCTGGATTTGTGCCCTGCAGGAAACTGAGGAAGCCTCATTCCAAACATGGGAGCAGCTCCTGTGACCTCCTGCCTGAAACTGGATTTTACTTTACTTCCTTGGCCAGGGAGTCACCATCCTTTTCTTTCACCCTCATTGCTCAGAGATTGCTGAGCAGCACAGAAATATTGGCATTTCATCTTTTCTTTTCAAAATCTTGGGGAAAGCATCTCCAGAAGAGCTTTCTATTCCTCTTTTTTTATTTTTTTTATATATATTTTCTGAGAGGTGAAAGAGAAAATGAATTAGCGGCAAAGAAAAGGGAGCAGGTGACAAATGAGAAGAACAGGGCTGGAATTTCAAGATCAAATCCATCAAATCCCCTGTGAGGGGCCAGCCTGCTGGGGTGAACTGGGCTGGGGTGACTGGGAAAGGAAAGCAGGACTGCTGGGGGAAGGAAATGGGGCTGGGCTGTCCCATCTCCCCTCACAAGGAAAATAGGGAGCCCAAGAAATGTATTGTTTTTGCAGGGAAGCCCCAGAAAAGGAAGGAATTATGCATCTGACTCCATGTTCTCAGAAATCTAATTTATTACTTTATTGCAATATATTATACTATACTATATATACTGTATTATTACTTTATTATAGTGTATTATATTATACTGTTATTATATTAAATATATATAGATATATTATATATATCTATATATTATATATCTAGATATAGATATAGATTTATATCTATAGATACATATTATGTATATCTATATATAGATATATATCATATATATATATAGACTATATCTATATCTATATTATACTATTATACAATACGAAAGAATAAAGAATACTATATTATACTATACTAAAGAATACAGAAAAGATACTTACAGAATGCTAAAAAAATAATAATGAAAACTCATTACTCTTTCCAGAGTCTCAGCACAGCTTGGCCCTGATTGGCAAAAGAGTTAAAATAACTCACACCAGGATCCAATCAGGCAATCACCCGTGGCTAAACAATCTCCAGTCTCCATCTCCAAATACATTCTGATAATATATTATATTAAAGAATATTATATTATACTATACTAAAGAATAGAGAAAATATACGTCCTGAATGCTAAAAAAATAATAATGAAAACTCGTGACTCTTTCCAGAGTCTCAACACAGCTTGGCCCTGATTGGCAAAAGAGTGAAAACTCACAGCAGAATCCAATGAAACAATCACCTGTGGTAAACAATCTCCAAACACATTCCACATGAGCACAACACAGGAGGAGCAAATGAGATAAGAATTGTTTTCCTTTTTCTCTGAGGTTTCTCAGCTTCTCAGGAGAAAAATCCTGGGTGAAGGGATTTTTCAGAGAATGTGAATGCCGCAGAAATGTGGTGGAAGTTTTACTTTTGGGAGTTCAGTGTGGTGGTGGCCTTTGTGTAAGGTGGGGGTACTGAAATGATTTTTAATGGATTTTTTGCTGGTTGAAGGAGTTGAAGGATGGCTGAGGGGTTGGTTCCCTGTGCCAGCTTGTGGCCTTGGTAGAGAAGCCAAAATATCCTGGCTGTGCCCACACAAATGACCCAGAGCCAAGGAGAAAGTGGTTGCTAAAATCAGGAATAAATGTTAAAATCAGGATTAAAATGTTTTTAATACTAAAGCAGAGCTGATGCCTCAACCTTGAGCCCAAAAGCCATTGCAGAAATTCCTATTAACTCCACATGGGTATGAATCAGACCTCTTAAAAGAGAAGCTTATTAGGCAATTAATTAGAAACCTGCCCCTTCTGTGCCCTCCAGCCCAGCCCAGCCCCTTCCTGCTGTCCTGGGTCAGCATCTGGATCTTTCCCTGGGGCTCTGCACTTTCCAGAACCTTCCAGGAGCTCTGGGATCCTTCCAGAGACTGGGTTTGGTTTTTTCTCCCTTTTCATCCTCCTCTGGAGAGCAGAACCAGTGGAGATGAATTGGTGGGGTGCAGCCCCTTTTCCCACTTTCCTCCTTGGCAAAGTGGAAGGGCAAGAAAAATGAAAAGAAAAATGCAGATGTTCACAGCTGCAACCCTGCTGAGGCCAGGGTTCCTCAATGGGACGCAAAAGTGCCCCCCTAAAACAGCCAAACCTAAAAAAAAAATATATAATAAAACCAGATAAGGAAGAAAACAACAGCAAAAAGAGGAAAAAAAAGGCTCCTGAGGTCAATCAAAGTTCAACACTTGGAGAAAGAAGAAAATCTGTGTATGTGTGAGAAAGAGGGAGAAGTAGCTGTGATTGAGAGAAAGGAGGCAAAGGGAGACAAGATAAATTCTGATTATCTGGTGGAATCAAGACACTTAAGTGCCCTGTCTGATTCCTGAGAGGAAACAAATGGAGCCTATAACTCTGTGCTGCAGGAAGATCATTTGTCCCTGCTCCCTCAGCCCTTGCTGGGGCTGCAGGAGGCTTCAGCACGACCCTGGGGAGGGATGGAAGGTGTTCTCCTTCGGGAGAGCCCTGAGATGTGCTGCAGCTCTGCCTCTGCGTGCCCTGCCCAGCCTTCCTGATGATGGGGGGGGGGAAATAGGAGAAAATCAATAAATACAATAAATTGGTGCTGAAGAAATCAATGGAAGGAAACCTGAACAAGCTTTTGTCACTGTGGTGGTGAAAGTGGTGAAGCTTTAATACCACACTCCTAAAGTTAGGGGGGAAACTTGGAGCAAAGCAATTGTGAAGTCTCATTTCAGGCCTATGTTTCTTCTTATCTTCTATTCACTTGTTATTTTTGTATTTTATACGCATGTAATACATTCTTTTTCTTTCCTGAACGAGGTGCTCTGAAGCAGGATGGTGATTTCTGCCTCAGTGGGAGATAAGGGGAAGGGGGAAAGATGTCTTAGGTTTTGGTGCCTCATTTGGGAGGGTTTATTTAAAATGGGATTTTTCTCTGCTCACATTGCGTCTGAGCTGTCCCTGCCTAAGCTCTAATGAAGGTTCTTGTTTCTAACAAATCAAAGCACAGAGAAATTGAGGAATCTGTCAATTTTTATTCCTTTTGGAGAGGAGGGTGGTTGAGCTCAGAGTGCTGTTTTGCATGGATCCTACTCCAAGGAGTGACAGGAGGAACACATGGAGCTGTGATGATGTGCTCTGCCCAGGAATGACCTGCCTCCTTCTCCAGGTTGTCCTGAATTTAGGAACTCAATTCCCAAATATTAAATGCTTGTTGATTTAGTTATTTATTATTTGCTATTTAGTTATTTATTTATTGCTACAACTGGGTTTGCAACTTGCAGACCACAAATGTTATTAAAACTGGCACAAAGTTTTCCTATT
>NW_005054515.1:52128-59503 GCF_000277835.1 Geospiza fortis
CCAAAGATGTGCAACCAAGGCCTTTGGAAGCATTTGCTATTCTGGAGGGAAATGATGGCCAAATGATCGTCGTGGGGTTTTTGAACGGGATCTAAAGGGTGGAAACCTGTTCTCCTATTAAGAAAACCTGGGCAGAATAAAGAGGCATGATCCTGGATTTATTTTGTCCTAGTTGCTGGCTTTCCCAGCCATGAGGTCTGTCTTCTTTTTTCCTTGGGGCAAAGAAACCTTTGCCAAGGATGGCTTTGAGCATCCTCCAGCATAAAATCAAGCTGCTGCCTTGTTTTATATCAGGGCTACAAGGTTTGAGAAAGTGTAGGGGCTTGGTATCCTTGGGATTGGCTGCACTGGAGAGCTGAGAACGCTGCAGATGAACACTCTGATCACAGGTTGGAATAAAGCCACTTGTTTCTGTCTCTATCCAAAATGCCTTTGGTTGTGACCCATCACTCACTTGCACCTGTTGGTGGAAGGAATGTTGTTGGGTTTTTTTCCCCAGTGGTTAATTCTAGCTGCTCCTTTTAAAAGAAAACTGCTGTTGCTCCTCCAAACAGGAATTTGTCTGGGTTTGGGCTCATTGCTCAGTATCACATTTTGTCTTCTCCGTGGATGTGCTTAAGATGGCCTGAGTCATCTCACTCTTCTTAGTCATAGATGAGGCAGTTCAAGCTTTTAAAGCCTTTTTTTTTTAAGGAAAAACATTTCTGCTGGCTCTTGGAATTTTTTGGCTTCCTCTTGAGTCCAGTCCTGAAGGTTCAAGCAGCTTGTAGCTCTGCAGCCTTGGCAGAAGCAGCTTTTCAGCCTAAAAGCCACTCCTGACCTCCCCAAGAGCCCCGTGGCTCTGCAGGCAGGGTGTGGAACCTCTCCTTGCATGCTTGGAATTAATAAATTTTTCCCAAAAGGCTTCAAATTTCCAAGGGCTTCACCTGTTTGCTGGGTCCCCCCTGTTACGTGTCACCTGAGCTTGTAGCAACAGCAATTTTACATCCCACTGTGGTGCCCCCAGTGAGGTTGGTGGCCTTGGGACCTGCCAGGCCAGCTCCTCGCTCAAAATGTTCCTCACCAGTGTCCTAGGGCACTAAATTTTTAATCACAAAGTCACTCAGGGCAAAGGCAAATGCCTGACAGAAATCTATTATTTCTTCTTTATCTGCCAAAGTTGTACTCTCATCAAAGAATAAAATCAGGTTTGTTTGACAAGCTCTATTTTCCATAAAATCGTGTTGACTGGCGTTAATTATGTTCCTATCATTTAATTCTTTATTAATGGAATCTCATATTGGCTTTTTCCATTATTTCAGCAGTGATTGATGTCTCACCGATCGATTGGGAATTGCCCAGCTCGCTCTGCTCTCCAAACTGTGCTGCTGCTTTTTGCCCTCTGCTCTGCTGGAGCTTCCCTCCATTTCCCAGAGGGATGGAATTTGGGCATCTCTTCTCCTTGGCCAGGAGATCTGGGGGCATGGTGGCTCACACAGACTGTCCCCCCCATCCTCAAATCCACATGGCCAAGGAGAAATCTCATCTTCATCCTCCCCATCCTCAAATCCATGTGGCCAAGGAGAAATCTCACCCTCATCCCCCTATCCTCAAGGGCAGGCAAGCTTAGGGAATCTCCCATCCTTATCTCCATCCTGTAGCTTTTTTCCTCCTGTTTTCTCCCCATCCTGCCGGAGAAGGGACAGAGAGCAGCTGGGTGGGACAACAGGGAGGCAGCTGAACCTGTGAGAGTGCACAGAGCTGTCTGAGGGGCTCAGAATGATCCCAGGGACTGAAATGAAGGGCAGGGGTGGTGGCTGTCCCCTGCTTTTGGTGTCGTACCTGCTGGGGGTGCCCCTTGGCAGGAGGAGTGTGAGGGAGGCTGGTCAGAGCTTACCCAGGGGAGGTGTGGGCTCCTCTGTCTCCGGTGCCAGGGCTGAACCAGGCTGGCTTTTCTCTTCTGATAAAGGCAAGGAAGGAGAGGATCTGCGGAGTCTGTGCAGACAGAACACTCAGCCCATGCTCAGCCTGGCTCCCCTTGAGGCACTGGAGCACGGTGGGTGGGATCCCAGGTCTTTCACAGACCTGCTTGTGACGGTGCTCACGGGGGTTCTTGGAGGAGGGAAGAGACAAGGATCTGACTCCATGTTTCAGAAGGCTGATTTATTATTTTATCATATATATTACATTAAACTATACTAAAAGAATAGAAGAAAGGATTTCATCAGAAGGCTAGCTAAGAATAGAAAAAGAAAGAATGATAACAAAAGCTTCTGTCTCAGACAGAGAGTCTGAGTAACCTGACTGTGATTGGCCATTAATTAAAAACAACCACACGAGACCAATCACAGATCCACCTGTTGCATTCCACAGCAGCAGATAACCATTGTTCACATTTTGTTCCTGAGGCCTCTCAGCTCCTCAGGAGGAAAAATCTGGAAGAAAAGATTTTCCATAAAAGATGTCACGACACCTGCTCTCTGACCAGCTGCGTGTTTTCAGCATTTCCTCTTCTCTGACTGGTTTTGCTCAGGATTTCTCTCCTGTCTGTGTCTCCCAGGTTCCTCAGTGACCCAGCTGCTGGCCAGGGACCTGGACAATGACCCCCTGGTCTTCGGGGTGGTCGGGGAGGAGGCCAGTCGCTTCTTCGCCGTGGAGAGCACCACCGGCGTGGTGTGGCTCAGGCAGCCCCTGGACAGAGAGGTAAAACTGGGGCAAAAACCACCTCTGCTCACAGAAATGCTGGCTCTCCATCCTCTGTGAGAGCTGAGATGGGTGTTGCTCCCTGCTGGAGGTGGGAATCGGGGCGTGCCCACTGTGATCTGTGGTTCCCCAGGTCAGTGGGGACATGGGCAGTGAACAGCCTGCTCTGGTTTCATCTGACCTGTTGGTTTTCCTGGGTGCCAGAATAACACCTGTGGGTCAGTCTCGGGTTGCTGTTGATAATTGCAGCCCCGAGATGTGCAGGGTGTCTCTGCTTCAGCCCGTGCGGCTGAAGAACGAGTCTGGACTCTTCACTGTTCGGTCTTGAGGTGGTTTATTAATCCTTATCTATAAAATTTTCTTTCTGCCCAGCCGAGATCTGCTCAGCAGGGCAGCCACAGGCACTCTGACCGCCCTCAGGGTGGTGTTGTCCTTTTATACTACAAACTACATATAACATATTTACACTTAATTCCCAATACCTATCACCTGTGTTAGACAGTGCACTTCTATTCTAAACCAATCCCAAAGTGCCAACATCACTGCAGAAAATGGAGAAGAAGAAGAAGAAAGAATAAGAAGAGGAAGAAGAAGAACAAGAACAAGAAAGGCTGGACATGCCCAAGTTCCTCCATCTTGTCCCCAAAACCCCCATACCAAAAACCCTAAAATCTACATTTTCACCCTGTGATCATTTTGTTATTACACCATTCAAACCTGTGTGACTTTCAGGTCCTCATACAAAGCTGGTAACTTGCTCCAGGGGTCAAAATCAAATCCCCAGGTGTTCTGGGCTGCCTGACAGGGTCTCTGAGCCCCCTGATGGGGTCCTTGGCAACTCTGGACGTCCAGAGGGATGTGCTGAGTGCGAACAGGTCTGGAAGTAAAGGAATTAATAGGTGGAGGAGATCTACCAAGGAGCCAGGCTGCTCACACAGTCAGGGAAATGTGCAGGCTTCCTCTTTAAATCTCTATGCCAATTAAATCCTTCACTATTTAGAACAGCGTGTCAAGAGATGTGAGGTATCCCTGCTTATTCAATCTCATCAAGACTTTTCATCCTCTTGTGGATTCAGGCTGCTGGATGCTAAATTTGGCAGGATCCTTGCCTCAAAGCTATTTCACCACCCCTATTTTCAATAGCAGCTTTGGTGTGCAAGGCTGGAATCCCATCCAGGTGCCTGCTTCGCTAAAACCTCGGCCCTTTCTGCATTCCTGGAGCAAGGAGGAAGTGATAGCAGGAAGACTGGGAAAATATGATGTGATCTGGGCAACGTGCTTAATTTCCCCTGTGTTTAATGCTGCCTTGGCCAGCAGGAGCCTTGGGAAGATCAAACCCATTAACACACCTCTGGTGTTCCCAGCCAGGCATTGGCATGCAGAGGAGCAGGGTGCTGGATGCTCTCAGGCTGGGGAGGAAGGCCAAACCCAATTTCACAGTGTTAGGAGCGAAGACTTTGGGAAAATAAAGTGCTTTTCTTCACCCCTATCCCCTCCGCCTCCCTGTGCCAGCAGCTGCTGGCCTGAGTCATAAATCTTCCCTCGTCCAAATGCCTCCTGCTTCCCCATATTTGCCATGCCAGCCTCAAGCCCAGGAGGGTGATCAGTAGATTTTAGGTGTCTTGTGGTGTGCAGGGTGGGCAGGGAAGGAGCTGGGCAGAGCTTGGATGGGCTCAGCTGATCCCAGGGGCTCAAAGGACGTGGGATGCAGTGAGGGCAGAATGGATGTGGGGAAGGTGTAAAGGATGTGAGAGAGGTGTAAACAACAATTTATGCTGGAGGAAGCAGTCAGAGAGAAGGGACGGAGATGGGCACAAAGCTGGGAGCAGAAAACACTGGATGCACATGTTTAAAAAGTCAGAGGGGACAAAACCGCTCAGGAGAAGTGGTGGGAAGGGAAAAGGAAGAGGGGAATTCTTGTACTGTGGAGCAGAAAGAAGGGGGAAGGAGTCAGAGCAAGGTAAATGATGCAGGAAAGGATGAGCTAGAGAAAAAGAGGAAGGAGCAAATGTATAGAGGCAAAATGAATTTTAAAAGATTTTTTTTTTGTGCTCCTATGAAGATTAGAAGGAAAACGGATTTCTAGAAAAACGGCAGACCCCGAGGCTAAAGAATTGTGTTAAAATAATTTTAGAGACAGCGGTTGGTACGTGGAAGCTTCCTCTGATTATTTTATTGAGTTTTTAAAATTTAAATGCTTAACAGGTCGTTCCTTATCTCCTGCTTTTCCTTTCTTCCCTATTGCACTGTCCCTGGTGGATGAGGAGGGGGAGGAGAGGGCAGGGATGCAGCAGGCTGGGGTGGCACAGGCAGCAGAGTTTCTCCTCTCCCTGGGCATCCCAGCTCCTCCTTCTGCCTCCCAGCAGTGCCCCGAGGCAGGAGTTAGAAAGGGTTTTCCCTGGTTGTGCTTTTTGGCTGTCTGGATGGAAATGTGGGAGCAGGAGTGGGCACACACTGTGGGGAGCTGTTCCCCAATCCCTTCTCCGAGATGAACTTCAACCCTGGTGCAAGCAGAGCTCCTGCTGGCTGCTGCCTGTTCCCTGAGCCCATCTCATTAGGAATAAATCAACCAGAGCCACTTCAAGCTGCCTTTTCCAGCCTGATGCTGTGGAAACATCGAGGTGCTGTGCTCCAGCAGCTCAGGCTGGGCAAGGACAGCAGAGCTGGGAAGGGATTGCCAGGACTGGAGGGGAACAAAAAACCGGTGGGCAGGTACCAGGTAGAAGTGGTGGCCCAATCTTCACACTATTCTTTGGTAAAATAGGAGCAAAATGATTGCTGGTGACAAGAAAAGGGTCAGGAAGAGAAGCTCTGCCTCCACTAGCAATATCCCCCTGCCCTGATCCCAAAAAAATTCACTCTTTCCCACTTGTTGCTCACTCCAGCATCAGTGACTTGAATAGATCCGTATTGCAAGCTGTCAATTTAGCTAAATCAATAAGGAGCAGAGAGAATTTTATGGGAATTTCATGGAATTTCAGCCGGTTCTCTCTACACAGGCTTGTCGCAGGATTCCCAGGGAAGCTGGGAAAGCAGCAGCAGGATTTAGAGGTCCTCACTGAGACTATGTTGCATTGCCACGAGTCCTAAATCTTGCTGTGTTTTAAGTGCCCAGCTGCCAACCAGAGAGCTGATTCCTTAGCCCTGCATCCTCCTGCTCTGGGGCAGGGCATCTCCTGTGCCTGTGGCATACACAGGAGCCCTGCTGGCATCCAGATTCCCTACCCAGTGCAGGTAATGACACTCCAGCACCTCTCCTCCTCTTCTGGAAGGTCCTGGAAGCATTTTGCGTGTAATAACGTTGGCTGAAAGTCCCCAGCCTGCCACCTGCAGATAAACACTACAGTATCTTTAATTACAGCTTTTTTTTTTTCCTTTTCTTTCCCTTTCAGACAAAGTCAGAATTCACAGTTGAATTTTCTGTCAGTGACAGCCAAGGGGTGAGTGTGACTTCTCATTTCATGGTCTGCGGCACAGGCGGAGGGGAGCAGGGGCTGTGGGTCACTTCTGCACCAGGGGAGAGGGCTCACCCCTCGGCCCAAAGCCCAAAAACCACGGGCACAAGCTGCTTTTTAGGCTCTAAATCCACACCTAAAGCTGTTGTCCTTGGGCCCACAGGTGATCAAAGGGACAGTGAACATCCAGGTGGGAGACGTGAACGACAACGCGCCGCAGTTCCACAACCAGCCCTACAGCGTCCGCATCCCAGAGGTAGGAGCATCTCTGCCTGGCTTCTGCCTCTCCCTCAGGGGCCACTCAGGCTCTGGTTGCCACCACAGAGCTGGCCACCAGTGCTCAGGGCTGTCCTCTTGCCCTGGAGCCTCGTGAGGTTGTGGGAGGATGAAACTTCTGGAAGTTAAAATGGGCAGGAGCAAAGTGTTTGGGGTGGTGGGGGAAGGAGGTGGAAGGGGAGGTGTGGTGCTTTGGTGACATCTTTCCCATGACAAATGGGAAGTTTGGAAATGAGTGCCAGTGAGCATCTGTGTCTTGTTTTCTTCCTTGGAGCTGAGGGCATGCACAGCTCTCGTCACAGAGGTGACCTGAGGCAGGACTGAGTGTTTCTCCAAATGCCTGAATTCTGGCAGAGTGCTGCCCAAAGGCTGCTGCCCTGGCTGGTGATTTCCTTCAGCAGCTCCTTAGCAGGACTGGTCCCATGTTGTCCTTGGGATAAAATAGGTGGGAAGGGGCCACAGGATAAAATAGGTGGGAAGGGGCCACAGGAGATCAGCTGGCCCAACCTCCCACTAATTCAGCAAGAATTTTCATGTTAGCTCAGATTGCTCAGGGCTTTGTCCAGCCAAGTGTTGAATATCCCTAGGACAGAGTTTCCACAACCTTCTGCTGCTCTCTGTGCTGGTCACTGCAAGGGAGGTGACACCTGCTCATCCATCAGGGACAGCTTCTGCACCTGTAGTTGGGAATTTACAGGTCCGATGAGAATTTAGGCTTTAAGCTGTGGCTTCTGGTGCCAGGAGGAGAAGGTGAGGATGTTCCATTTGAAACAGGGGGTTAGTAGAGCGTTTGACATCCTCCAGTGGAGGAAACCTCTCTTTGCACCACGGTTCCAGGGCAGTTTTCCCCAGATTCTTCCTCAGGGTGTGGGTGAGGTCCCATGTGCATTGTGTGTGTGTGAAATGGAGCAGCTCTGGTAACTGAGAGGTGCAAAAGATTGTGTTACCAGGGTGTATTTAAT
>NW_005054515.1:59527-132288 GCF_000277835.1 Geospiza fortis
CCTCCCCACCCCTCTGCTGTGAGGATGAGGTTTCTTCATTAGAGCTGCTCGTGATGTATGAGCCGGGAGCTGGAGTCTCATCTTTGCACCAAGTCACCTGAAACCTCCCTGTGAGAGTGACACTGGGTCAGAGGCATTTCTGCTGCTCTGCAGAGCACCAGGGCTGGAGAAATGACTTGGCAAAACCCCCACCAGGTGCCCCCTGGTGTATTTTCAGGGACCCCCGACGAGGGAAGGAAATGATGAATCTGACTCCATGTTCTTAGAAGGCTAATTTGTTATTTCATGATATTATATTATATTAAAGAATACTAAATTAAACTGTACTAAAGAATACAGAAAGGATACAGACAGAAGGCTAAAAAGATAATAATGAAAACTTGTGACTCTTTCCAGAGTCCTGACACAGCCTGACAGTGATTGGCCATTAAGTCAAAACAATTCACATGAAACCAATGAAGCAATCACCTGTTGGTAAACAATGTCCAAACAACATTCCAAAGCAGCAAAACACAGGAGAAGCGAATCAGATAATTATTGTTTTCATTTTTCTCTGAGGCTTCTCAGCTTCCTAGGAGAAAATCCTGGGCAAAGAGATTTTTCCAGAAAATGTGTCAGTGCCATGCTCCTGCTCATGCTCATGCTCAGGGCTCTGGAGCTGTCGTGCCTTGCTGCTGCTCCTCTGGGTCATGCTCTGCCTGCAGAGGTCTGCAAAGCAAAAGGAATGGCA
The DNA here is from genome assembly GCF_000277835.1 of Geospiza fortis. NCBI lineage: Eukaryota > Metazoa > Chordata > Aves > Passeriformes > Thraupidae > Geospiza > Geospiza fortis. Next base: position 60,258 of record NW_005054515.1, read on the forward strand.
GTGGGATGGGAGGAGAACAGGCTCCTCTCCCCTGTCCTCAGACTGACCTCTGGTTTTGCTGTTCCCTGCTCTGTGAAGAGATGGAAGTGGGTTTCTGTGCCTCCCCTGGGAATCAGGGCTGTGTTAAGCACCAGTTTTTTATATACCTGAGTATCTGTGACACATCTCCTCTTGCTGATGGCTTCTGTCCTTGTTGCCTCAGGTTTTAGCTTCTATATTTTTTTTAGATTCTGTGCTGCTTTAGTGTGAGGGTCTGGGCTTCATGTTAGGGGATGGTGAGCTCTGTGCACAGAACAGGGAGACAAAACAATTCCTGCTCTAGCTGGGCACCAAGGACAAATGATCCAAATCTCAGCCCAAGAGCATAAACAAGGGTGAATTTAAAAGAGAAAAATAAACAGGATGGGACTTCATGGGCTAAAGCTGGAATGGGACAATTACTCCATTATGCAAATGGAGCAGAACTGATAAAAGTGAGAGATTTTGTGAGGAGTGTCCATTTTTGTGATCATTTTGGGTTCACCAGGGGTGCAGCCCTGGCTGGGCTCTGGTGCTGCCCAAGGTGCATCCATTGAGGCCTCCTAATAAATCCCTGCTTTATCCTTTAACTCTGTCTAGTCTCTGTTCTAGGCCAGCCTTCACAAGGCACCATCGTAAGAGCCAACATTGCAAAGCTTGAGTTTTCCCCATTTCCAAAATTAACGTGTGCCCAGCCTGCAGAGCAGGGAGGGCAAAGGTCCTGGCTTGGAATCATGGAATCTTGGAGTCACAGGATGGTTTGGATTGTAAGGGACCTTAAAGCTCCTGTGGTTCAGCTCCTGCCATGGGCAGAGACACTTTCCTCTGGTTGCTCCAACCTGGCCTTGCACATTTCCAGGGATCCAGGGGCAGCCACAGCTTCTCTGGGCACCCTGTGCCTCCCCACCCTCCCAGGGAAGAATTTCTTCCCAATATCTAATTTAAACCCCCTCTCTTGCAGTGGAAGGCCATTCCCCTGTGTCCTATCACTCCATGCCCTCATATGTAGAAAATTAGGGCTGGCTGAGGAAAGAGACCGGCAGGCAGGTGATGTGGACAAAAAAATATATATAAAAGCAGAAGAGGCTGAGCCTTTGAGCCATATCACATGCTGTGCAGGTGAGCTGTGGGTGTGCTGTGAAGGATTCCCAGCGCTGCCTGGCTGTTTGGGGTGCAGCAAGCCTGGTGCTCCCCCCTTGCAGCCACCCAGCACTTGGCCTTGGGAGCTGTGCTCCTCTGGAGGTTGGCCTAATCTAATTACAAGGCAGAGTGTGCCAGGTTCCAGTTTCTGCCCATGATCTTTAACCAAGGGCACCGAGCAGAGGTAATGAGCCACAAATGCCTTGATCCGCCAGCATCCTGGAGGCACTCCTGTTCCCTTGCCAGGGAGAGAGAGCCTTGCCGTGCCAGAGAGCAGGGGATGGGGTCTCACCACCTACAGAGGCCCCTCCAAGGGATGCAGGTGTGGGAGGTGTCAGCAATAAACTTTTTCTGAGTGTGGTGGTGCAGCTCTCAAGGAGGAGATGCACACTTGGCTTTGAGATCTGTGCTGAACCATGAGTTTTCCTTGTTGCTTGCCCATGACTACTCAAAGCTATGTGGCATGGAAAAGAACTGGGGGACACAGCCATGGTGAGGGATGAACAGCTCCAGATAACTTAAGGGTGAGCAGTGAAGGTGCAGGTACCAAAATCCACCTCAGAACCCAAATCGAAGGGCCTGTGGATAATGAATGAAGAGAGCTGGAGCTTGGAGAAAAGAGGAGAGGCTGGTGTGGTTTTCAATAGACTGGCTCTGTGCAGATTTGGCAGCTAATGAGGGTTTTTCTCTTTTTAATTTTGAGATAAATGGATGTATCGATTTGCAGTTGTCGTAGCTAATGGAGCAGCGACCGCAGGGCTATTTAAACCTCGCTGCTATTGTGTGCCACTTGGAAAGTCAAAAGAAGAGCGTGCATAAATAAATGGAACATGAAGTAAACTGACCTTTAAAAACAATACTGCCTCTAAATACTCATCCTGGTGCTTTACGTGCTCTGCTCGGTGTGCGAATGGGGATTTATTTGGGCAGCATGGGCTGTGGTGTGGGGAGGGATGGAGAGGATGCACACAGCAGCTCGAGTGCTGGAGTGAAAGCGCTCCTCTGTGCTTGCTGTGTGCTGATCTCATGCCTGGAATAGCTGCCCGGGGCCAGGAGAGGGATATTGGGATATTTGCTCCAGCCTAATCATCCGTCCCGTCTGGGCGAGGGCAGCCCGTGCTCTGCCGGCCCCGGCGCAGCCAGGCGGGGCAGCGCTGCACACAGAAGGGGAATCCTGCTACAACTGGCAACTTAATTCACCAAGCTGGCCTCGACAGAGCTCATTAAGTTCCCGTGTATTCATTTCAGGCTAATGGCTGTCATGCTGGCTGCCGTTTGATTTGCTGTAATGGACTTTTATGGCGTTCCAGTTTGCGAGGACATGCGTGCCCGTGGCTGTGCCCCGCGGTGCTGCTCTAGTACATTAGTTAGCTGCTCGTGTGCTTGCTACTCTGACCTTCAGGGTTTGTTCTCCTCTTGGATGCGTCCCTTGCACTTCATCTCCTGCTCACAGCCTCTTTTCTGCCCCCCTCACCCACGCCCAAGGTACCACGTTCCTGGGAGTCTCAGGGTTTTGGCTTTTAAACAAGGAGAGATCTATTGCCAAGCCTGTGGCAGGCTGTTGTGGCCATGCCTCAGCTTCTGGCAAGTCCAATCTGTTTTATCTAATCTTTTTTCCGCTTGGCTGCATCTGTAGGGAACACGGAGTTCTTGGATTGTCATGGTTCAGTGCCTTCAGGTGAAGCAAGCAAACGGAGCACAAGCCAAGGCCCTGCTTGTGCTACCTGGTGTGATGGGGACGTTGGGGTGCACTGTTCCCCCGGGTGCCTGCTGGGCTTTTTGTCCCAGTCCCAAGCAGGAAACCTCCTGGGGCTTCCACACAACTTTGCCTTTAACTCCTGGGGCAGTGGTGGGGTCACCATGCCTGCAGAGGATGTGGCACCTGGGGACATGGTTAGTGGTGGCCTTGGCAGAGCTGGGGGAATGGTTGGACTCGATCCTAGAGGGCTTTTCCAGCCTAAATTGCACTATGAGGTGAACTAACTTCAAGTCTAGTACCTCCTTGGGAAAAGCTGTTTTCTCCTGTAGGCCCCCAACATCCTGAGCTTGCTGATCAAGTTCAAGGCCTTTTCTTGGCCTTGGAGCCTCAGCAGCTGTGACATGCTGGCAAAAAGGGCATTTAATTGTTGGTTTCTTTGCTGAATGTTCCCTCAGGTGGTTTCCATTGGAGTTTTCTCTCCTTCTGTGCTCTCCCCCACCTCATTGCTTGTGTTATATTTATAACACACTGAGTGATTTATGAAGTGATGTGTCTTACATCTTGAGGTCACTCACCCCCATCCCTGGAAGTGTTCAGGGGCAGGGTTGGATGGGGCTCTGGTGGAAAGTGTCTGTGGCAAGGGGTTGGAGCTGGATGGTTTTTAATGTACCTTCCAACCCAAACCATTCCATGATCCTATGATCTTCCAGCAAAAAGCTTGGCACTGGGCCAGGGACTGCAATTCAGCACCTCAGTCATTCATGAAATCACAGCTGCACCACGACAAAAGCACCTGTAACTTCACAAGGACACAGGAATTAGAGCTCTGCTTTCAGATTTGTAACCACAGCCTGCTCTGCCTTGGGAGTGTGTTCATCTCCTCTGGAATTCTAGCAGGCAGGGCTGGAGGAAAGGAGTTTAAAAGTGGAAAAGAAAGTTTCTGGTCTGCCCACAGCAGTGTTGAGGCAGCCACAGTCCAGCTTGCAGGTGTCTTATCTCCTGGGCTTAGCCCTGATTTGCCAATTTATTTTAATTGGGAGGCAGGCGGGCGCTCGCCATCAGCAGCAGTCCCTTCTGCTCGGGGAGCAGCCTTTGGGACTGAGCCTTCACAAGCTGCTGGCCACCATTTCCATCTCTAATATGGGGGTGTAGCTGAAATCGTGGCTTTTATGATGTCTTTTTCTTAATTGTGCAGAAAAGTGCTTGGCGGGGAAGGAGGGGAGGAAGGAGGGGAGCGTCACTGCCCCGTCCCATGGCACAGCCTGGAGCCAGACCCTGCTCCACAGTGAGCAGGGGCAGGGAGGAGCAGAGAAAGGCCCAAAAGCCCTTGCTGTAATTAAAATTATTATTTTGCTTTAAGGGTAATAATGTCAGTAATTACATCAGTTTCCCTGCCATCCTGCCCGAGTCTTCGGGGGCTCGTATAATTCTATTGCCATGGCTCAGGGCCTGGTGCTGTGCATGCAAACCAGCTGCCACGGGCTGAGCTCCCCCCTCAGCTGCATTAACCAGACCCTTGCACGCTCCCAGACACCTTCTGGGGCTTGCTTTCCTCCCCTCCTTTAAATAAAGAGCCTTTATAGTGGAGGTGATGATAACAGAGCTGATAAGGGAGATAGAGCACATTGCAAAAATGGTCTGTAATCATTGCTGGCTGCTTTCCTTCCTCCTTTCTTTTTCTTTTTTTTCTTTTTTTTAATTCACTCTTTGTTTTCCTTCTCTCCTTATCCTTATGTTTCCATGTGGAGTTTAGGACTGAACAAATAATTTACAGTGAATAACTCATCCCCCAAATCCAGTCATCCCTTCCTTCCGCTACCTTTGAGCGTGCAAAATTTGCAAGTGTCTTGAACTTCTCCTTGGCAAATTGGATTCAGTTTTAAAAGTTAGTTTATTTATTTATTTATTTGTTGGGGTTTTTTTTGGTTTTTAGAACTTCCTGGAAAGACAGCAAGCAATTCAGTGAGTTATTGAAGCTGTGTTCATTAAGCAGTGTTGGACAGAAAAGCTGATTCTCCTTCCTGGGTACACCAAGCACTTCCATCTCCCCTCCATCCTGGCATCCCACTGGCATGCCCAGTGTTGGTGATCTCTCACCTCCAGAGCCTCTTGGACAAATAGGAAATGGGGATTTGAGTGGTGTTTGCTGTAGCAAGAGGATCTCTGTTGCACTGGTGAAGCTCTTCCCAAACTTCCCAAATATCCTCAGTTTTAATCGTCTTTATTGTTGCTGTCCACGTGCAAGCAAAACATAAATGGGCTGGGAAGTGCAGGCCCTGCCTTGGGCTCTCCTTCTGGCTTTGGGATGCTGGCAGTGTCTTCAGGCAAGAGCTTGGAAGCACAGCAGGCACCAGCTGTCATCTTCTCCCTGCTTTTTTTCCACCAGGACTGGAGAAAAGAATTTAAATGAGACAGACTGCAGTGCATTGAGTAAAACACAGGGTTGGGGCTGAAGGGGTTTGCACAGCTGATCTTGTAGAAGTCAGAATCCTAAAATGGTTTGGGTTGGAACCTTTAAATTCAGTATTTAAAGGTTATTTAGTCCATCCCCCTGTCATGGGCAAGGACAATTCCCACTATCCCAGGTTGCTCCAAGCCTTGTCCAGCCTGGCCTTGAACACTTCCAGGGATTCAGGAGCAGCCACAGCTTCTCTGGGCACCTCCTTACCCTCATTTTAAATAACCTTTTCCTTTGAAGCTGTGCCCAGGTAGCTGCTCAGACCTGGAGCATCCTTCACTCTGAAGGTCACCTGCACATTTTTGTCGTCACTGCTGTGACACCAGAGGGTCTTGAGTGACGTCCTAGGGAGAGAAAAAGTGTCCCCTGTCCCTTGTGTGGATTCACCAGAGAGCAGCAGACCCTGGTCCTTTAATGCACGTGACCAAGGAGTGAAATGAGAGATGCAACAGAAACTACTGGGGCGGAAAACTCCAAATGGCGTGGAAGTAATGTGTAAAGTGTCCTGGAGATAACAGTCATTTCCACCAGGCACAACTTGGGCTCTTTCTGGAAGGGGACTGCAGCAGAAAGGGGGGGCAGCCTGAAAATTAGAAATAGTCGTGTGGTTCTGGCCAGCGGAGTGCTGGGCAGGATGAAGGGGATGGGGGGAAAAAAGCAGATTTTGACCAGAAAGGGAAGCCAGTGTGAGGCAGCAAGTAATTTGGTGTCTCCACGGAGGAGCTGTCATGATGGGAAATTAGGAAATTCTCTTGAGGGAGAGGAAGGGAAAGTGTACAGCAGCATCCTCTGAGTGAGGGGATCACAGGAAAAGAGGGGTGAGGTAACTTGGGTAAATCAGTTGTCATTCCTCATGGGAGAAACGGGAAAAAGGAAAAACATCCTCACTTCCTGTGGGTGCTGAGGGCATGTGTCTGCTGATTTCAGAGCTCTGCTGGGCCTGCCCCCAGGTCAGGACAGTGTCTGAGCTCAGGGTGGGCAATGCCAGGTGCTGGTGGCTCCTCAGGACCCTGCTGGCAGCAGGTTCCTCAGGCCAGGCACGTTCCTCTGGAGCACAAACAGTGGCTTGTGGTGCCACAGCCCTTCCTCAGGCTGGCCTGGAAGGTCTCTGTTCCAGGGGACATTCCAGCCCAGCCCTGCCAGTGTAATTACACTTACACATCTGGGCAGCAGATGGCTTCAAGGTCTCTTCCCTGTCTGTGTGCTTCCAGGAGCAGAGGGGTGAGGAGGGGGTGAATGTGACCTGCTGGCAATTAGTTTTGTTTTATCTCCCTTTCCTCTGGTTACCATCTCCTCCCAGGAGCCTGGGATGGAGCTGATCTCATGTTCCAGCCAGCCAAAGCTGCATCCTCTCCCATCACATCCCTGTTTTGTTTGCCTCCCTCTCCATGCCTCACCTTTGCACTCACCAGCAGAACCCTGCCTGGGTGTAGGAATGGTTTTTGGGAATCGTTTTTAGGATTGGTTTTTAGGAATGGTTTTCAGGAATGGTTTTTAGGAATGTTTTTTAGGAATGGTTTTTAATTTCTTTAGGTGGTGAATGGCAACTCCTCCATGCCAGGAAGCAAGAAAACCCATCACTGAAAATGTATTTAACATTTTTTATTTACGTAATCGTGCAGTTTGTTGGTTTATACTCATTTTTAGTCACAGCACCTAAATTAATGGATGATTAAGGTCTTGCTGAAAGATGCTGTGTGAGGGAATCTGGAATATTAGGGTCCAGGGTCTCCCCTCACATCCCTGTTTTGTTTGCCTCCCTCTTCATGCCTCACCTTTGAACTCACCAGCAGAACCCTGCCTGGATGTAGGAATGGTTTTCAGGAATGGTTTTTAGGAATGGCTTTTAGGATTGGTTTTTAGGAATGACTTTTAGGATTGGTTTTTAGGAATAGTTTTTAATTTGCTCAGATAGTGAGTGGCAACTCCTCCATGCCAGGAAGCAAAAACCTCATCACTGAAAATGTATTTAACATTTTTTATTCACGTAATCATGCAGTTTGTTGGTTTATACTCATTTTTTAGTCACAGCACCTAAATTAAGGGATAATTAAGGTCTTGCTGTGTAAGGGACTCTGGAATTTTAGGGTCCAGGCCCTTTTCCCCCTGCAGTACCCAAGATCAGCAGCAGATCCACGAGGTGGGCATTAGCATCCTCACTCTGTGCAGCATGGGAATGTGAAGCTGCAGCTGGCACAAGAGGCTCTTTTTTTGATAAAAACACCCTTTTTAATTAAGATGGAAATATTTAGGGAAAATGGTGCCATTTTGATGGCAAAGCTGGGGAGAAATAGCATTTCAAAAGAACCATAAAAATCGCTCTTGCAATAGATTCATTCCAATTTCTTCTTGAGAATTGCATTTTGTGTTTTATTAGTTTGTAATGTGTCAGTGACAGTCATGTATAATAAGCTTTCTACTGCTGGTCAAACTTTGTGGTAAAATAATAGACTAAATCAGCCTCTCTATAAGTTTTTTAAATATTTATGTGTGAACTGAACTGTTTGTATCGGTTTCAAACTATTTTCATTACAAATGGAAGGAATTTGATCTAAGTAGAAGTTTCAATCAAAATTAGGGGCCATTACTTAATTTCAAACATTAATTGCTGTGGGAACTTAAAATGTGGGTGATTTATTTTGTTAGTGCAAATAAGGGAGAGAGCAGGGAAAGTGAATAGAGGGTTCAAGGCAATTTTGGTTCAAGGAGGAAAAAAAAAATGGGGAGCTTTTAGTTTTGGAGATTTGCTTTATGGGGGATGTGTGAAACATACTTATTTGCTTTTCTGAGACAGGATGCAAACCCAGTGGGTGAAAAAGGAGAGGTGGTCACACCTGTCACTTTGTGTAGGATGATGGTTGCTTGTCCCTCTTTTTCCAGGGAATTGAGCTCGTTCTGTGTGGTCATGGGGGGTTTGGCTGCAGCTCTGAGCTCAGGTGATGGTTATACCAACAACCCCCTTGTTTTCCAGACCTTGCCTTGCCTTCCATCGTGCTGATGTTGCTTCCTTAGGCTTGTCCTGCAATTGTAAATCAAACTGGGAAGGGTGGTGGGAAGGAAGGGAGGGAGAAGTGGAGGTGTGAGTGAAGTCAGCCCCCTCCTGCCCAGCCTGTGTGTGATTAACCTCAGTCACTCCCACGTGTTTGGAGGCACCTCCTGACCTGGAGTCCAGCTGCCTGTGCCAGGATGGCCCCAACACTACCTTCAAACAGGTGCTTAAGGAGGCAAAAAAGGAGTTTGTACTGATAGGCTGTATGCTGGTATCCAAGGGATGCTTTTTTAGCACTTCTCCATTCATTACCATCAGTGGAAGATGATCTTTCCCTGATTAGTAAATCTTTATTTAAAGGTAAGCTGAGAGCGTGGTTTTCCAAGCCATGGAAAAAGAGGGATCTACCTGTGCTCCATCCCATAACCAGAGCTGGGTGAAAACCCTGAAAGGGGAACAATTTTTTCTGCCTGTGTGATTTATTTGACCCCAAATTGAAATGCTCAATCTCCCTGAATCTGCTGCACCAGTGCTTGGAAAAACACTTTATTAAATGTGCAGTCAGACGTGTGTTTGCAGATCCCTCAGCCCCCCATCTCTGGGATGTGCTGCCCATGCCTGGCCTGTGAGAGGGCAGAGAGGGAGCTGGCAGGACAGGTGGATGGTTTGTTCTCCTGTGAGGAAGGAAATTTGCAGAGGCTGTGCCTGCTTGTGTGAGCCCCACGAGGACAGTGGCACTGCAAGGCACACGGTTCTTGCAGCCAGCAGGGAAATTTCACCCCAGTCCTTGCAGTCAGCAGGGAAATGGGTGCTGGGGAGAAAAGCCAGGAGCTGTGCAGGTGGGGACACCTCTGTCCTGTGAGGCACAGCCATGGCATTGCCTCTGAGCACACCTGGAAGGTTCTGCTGGGGCTGGGAGAAGCCTGGGTCCTCCTCCAGGGGCAGGGATCCCCACCTGCCTGGTGTCCCACCATGTCAGAACTTCACTGCAAGGCTTTCCCTTGGCCACCTCCTGGAACATAACTCCTGCCCTGTGTGGAGGGCAGTATTTCAGCAGCTTTGCACCTCCAGAGCGTGTGCTCCATCATCTGTCCCTCGTCACCAGCAGTGACAGGGATCCCCACCAGCCTGGTGTCCCACCATGTCACAGACCTTCACTGCAAGGCTTTCCCTTGGCCACCTCCTGGAACATAACTCTTGCCCTGTGTGGAGGCAGTTTTTCAGCAGGTTTGCACCTCCAGAGCATGTGCTCCATCACCCATCCCTCATCACCAGCTCCGTGTCTCGCCACGCGCTCGCGTCACCCAGGCAGTGTCAGGAGGAGGTCAGCTCTCCTCTGGCAGCCACAAACCTGCTTCTCACCTGGCTGTGGGAAGCAGTGAGAGCTTCACCACCTCCTTCTCTCACGGTAGCACCTCTGAAACAGTGTCTGCACTGTGCTGGCCCTGTGGATGAGGTGTTTGGTGACCCAGACCTAACACCAAGGAGCCAGATTCCCACATATCTGGTGTTTTGGGCTTGGGAGAGGCAAACAGAGGCTGGAGGAAGAGCACAGAGGAGCCACACAAATGGTAGATGGTGAGGAGAGGAGAAGGCAGGCTCAGGGAGAGGTTTGGGAAAGGCAGGACACGGGGAGAGGAGAGCAGAGCCTCACCTCCATTCTGCACGTTCGAGCTTGAGGCTGGGCTGCGGCAGGCAGGCTTTGTTTGGGAGGGGGGGATCTGCTTAAAAAGCCTCACTGGAGCGTTATGGAATCGGAATGTGAAGGGTAATTGAGCTGAAAGCCATTCTCCTCCCGCAGCCCGCGCGGCAGGAGCCGCTCCAGCACCCCCAGTGCCAGCCTGGAATCCTGCTGGAAGAGCAGGAGCTGGGGCTGGGTCACTCAGCACCCAGCTAAAGCAGAGCTGCAGAGGGGAAGCCACACCAGGGCTCAGAGTCTCTGTGGTCGAGATGACCCCAAGGTGCTGGAAAGTCTCTTTTTCCCAGCCCTGAGATCAAAGGAGTCAGAACCCTTCTATTCTCATTCTCAGGGTCATTTATTTTTTGTTATCTATAACATTCTTTTTTGACCTGCTGAGATCTGTCCAGCAGGTCGGGTTGAGGCACACTGACACTTCCAGGGCAGTGTTGTCTTTTTATGCTTAACACTACGTGTAAATTATTTACAATAATTTTCCAATACCTACCACCTATGTTAGACAGTGTGTTATCTTTTTATACTAAAAACTACCTGTACATTATTTACAATAATTTTCCAGTACCTATCACCTATGTTAGACAGTCTGCTTTTACTCTAAACCAATCCAAAAGTGCCACCATCACCCAAAAGATGGAGGCTAAGAAGAAGAAAGAAGAAGGACAAGGCACACCCAAATCCCTCCATTTTGGCTTTTGAATCCCCATTCTAAAAATCTTAAAATTCTACTTTTCTACCTTGTGACAAATTCACTATCATTCTGCTTAAACTCTCGTGGCTTGTAAATCCTCATAGAAAGTTGGCTATTTTTTCCATGGGTTAAAATCAAAGGCACAAGGGTGTTTGGTTTTGTGCCAAGGTCTCTTCGTGCCAAGGGACTTGAGCCATCCAGGGCACCCAGAGGGATGTCCTGGGTTCTGACAACTAGGGAGAGATGCAGAGGAAGGTTCTTCTTTTTTACAGAAAGGTAGAGAGGTTCCTGAGCTGCAAATCCTTGGAAATTATTTGGTCTGCTCTCCGATTGTTCCCTGCAGCTCAGGTGCCATCATCCAGTGTCCTTCTGTGGTCACACCCCTTGCCTGTCCCCTTTCCCCACCCAGCACCCCCCTGCTTTCTCCCTGTGGTGCTCAGTAAGAAAATGTCACCCACACCCACAGAGATGCTCCAGAGCACTTGGCTTGGCCCAATGGCTAATTCCAAATGGAAATGTGGAATGATCTGAAGGAGCAGATGAATAAAAACCTTAACAAAAAGAGTGTGGCTGGTCAGAATGGATGTAATCATTAAACACAAAGGGGAGGTTTTAGTCTCTGTCCCTTGTCTTTCTAGTCCTGGGAGTTTGTGGAAGGGGACAGGGACTTGGAGAGCTGCTGCTGCAGCCCCAAGGAGGGGATTAGAGAAAACCCCCGCAGTTTGGACCCCAGCACATCAATGGTGTGAGATGCTGAGCCCAGTTGTGCACCCTGTCCTCTGTTATTGATTGCTGAACAGGCACAGTTAAGTGCCTCTCATTAATATTTGTTTTGGTCTTTTCCCTGAATTCTGATGAGTGCAGGAGATGCTGCTTATCTCTCTCCTGCAGGTTTTCTTTCTAGAGGATTCCTCTGGCTGGTGACAAACCTGGGCTCTGTAGCCCTCAGGATGAGGGATGAGTTTGTGGCTGCCACAAAATCTTGGGAACTCTGCAGAAAGCAAGCAAGGAGGCACAATTAACACAAAATTAAGATGTAAAAACACTCTGCTCACGTTGTCCAGATGAAATATGGAATTCCAGGCTCAGCTATGTTTCTAAATGTCTTACAAGGGACTCTCTGGGCAAGTAGGTTGTGCTGGCTGAACTTTGAAATGGATGAGCAAGGAGGAATGATGGGATGTGGAGGAGGCAGACAGGGACTGCTGCTCATCTCTGCTCTGGTTCTGAAGTTTCAGATTTGGGTGCAGAACCCAAACATGTTCATAGTTTGGGCTGAAAGGGCCCTAAAGCTCATCCTGTTCCACTCCCCTGCCATGGCAGGGACACCTCCCACTTTCCCAGGGCGCTCCAAGCCTCATCCAGCCTGGCCTTGGACATTTCCAGAGATCCAGGGGCAGCCACAGCTGCTCTGGGCAGGCTGTTCCACTGCCTCTGCCTTTTGAGGTGGTCTGTTTTCCTATTTCTCTTCCCTGTCCCTAACGCTGCTGTGGGTGGATGACTCTCCCTTACTTTCTGTCCACTTTTCCCAGGCAGCACACCATGGCCACATGGGCCTGAACTGTTGGGTTATGACCAGTTTTTCTCATCCACTCAGACATGAAAGAGATTTCTGAGACTTGCTTAAATAGGGCAAAGCACTTTTCCTTTCTGCCTTGTATAATAATGCCTTGTTTGTTAGGCTTGACTTAGCTGAGACTGGCCCACCCAAAGTCACTGAAATGGTTCTGAGCAGCAGTTTCTGCCTGCTCAGGTTGTGCTCCCAGGTACTTCAGGTGCAGCTCCTGAAATGAAAGATTTCTGGTGTGCCCAAAGGCAGTGAAGAGAGCTGTTTTAATGTGGTTGCTCCTCCAGCTTTTCAGTGGAGAATTGGGTTCAGGCTCTGCTCTGAAGTGATATTAGAGTCCATGGAGCATGAGAAACTGCATTTGTTTGTGGGTTACAAATGAAGACCTGTCAAAAACCTTTTTAGGCAGCGACAGAAGTTTTCTTTTTCATGATACATTTAACTTTTGAAGGCTTTGCCTCCCGAGGAGGCTTAGCTCTTCTCTCTCTCCCTTTCTATGAGTATGGAAATAGATGGTTGGCAAAAGTTGCTCTTCTCTTTTTTGTTCTGCCTCCCCATCAGTTTGGGGAGTGTTGGATCCTCTGGGTTGCTCTTGCTTCTGGAAAATGGTGTGGCCGGGAATGAAGGGGGTGACAACACTGAGGGAGAGGGGGAATGGGACATGGAGCCCTCTGTGTGAGCAGAGGGCACAGGTTATTCCCATCAATTTGCTGTCAAGAGATGTTCTGCAAAGGATAAATGCGTTTATAGGATTTCTGTCCCTTTGTTGTAAGAAGCAGGACGCCATCCCTGGACACAGGAGGTGTCACATCAGCTCTTCATCACTGGTCTGGTGTTGCAGCCCCGTTCTGAGGTGCAGGTGGTGTGTGAAACACGCTGCTGCTCCTTGCTGTCTGCTGCAACTCAGCCTCTTATCCAGTGCAGGCTCTTGACAGGCACTGGGAAGCTGATTTCAGACACCATCCCTGCTTTTGTGTGCTCCCAGATTCTTCCATCTGAGCATCTGAAACCTCTGCCTGGCAGTGGGTTTGGAAATGGGATATGAGTGGACACACAGAGAGCAAAAAAGGGTTGTCAGAGCTGATGGCATTGTGGGGTTTTCTGCCTCCCTCCAGGCCCAGCTCAAGAGTTGTCTTAAAGCATTTGTGGGGAGGGTGAGCACTTGTCTCATGCTCTTGTGTGAGCTCAGGAATGTGAGTGTTGGGTTCTCTAAAACGAGGTGAGAGATGAGAATCTAAGTTTCCAGAAGGCTGATATATTATATTATATTATATTATATTATATTATATTATATTATATTATATTATATTATATTATATTATATTATATTATCATAGCTACTAAGCTATAGAGAAAGGAGACATCAGAAGGCTACACAAGAATAAGCAATAAAAACCTGTGACTGACCAGAGAGTCTGACACAGCTGGACAGAGATTGGTCATTAAATAAAAACAATTCACATGCTGGGATAAACAGTTCTCCAAACCACATTCCAAAGCAGCAAAACAGGGAGAAGCTGAAGCTTCCCAGCTTCCCAGGACGAAAAATCCTGGTGAAGGGATTTTTCATAAAATATGATGGTGACATGTGAGCTCTCCCCTGTCCATCCAGGAGGTTGGGGAGTGTCAGCTTGATGCAGAGAGGTCTTCTCTGCTTCAGGTTTTTCTGCAGCAGCGTTGTGGGAAGGATTCACAGGGATTTTCCTCCCATTTGTAGGCACAGGTGGTGTCATGGTGTCAGAACCCCAAAGATGGTTTCTGTCTGTTTCTCAGGGGCTGAGGAGGAGCAGGAAGGAAAAGAGCAAACAGAAGGAGCTGCATGGCTTTTGTGAATTTAAATCTGCTTGCAAGGACCAGAGGATCTCCCTTACAGAGAAGGAGGAAGAACCTGCTCCTGAGTGTTTGGGGGGATTGTAGCAATCCAGTGGGTTTTTCCTTGGAGAGGAAGTGGTAGTGCTGACACATGGTGGTTGCCTGGAGCTCCCAGACAGTGTGGGACAAGGAGGTTTTAATGAACTCATTCTTCTCACATTTCTTTCAGTTTACTTAGACTGCTGCTTTTCCCCCTCCTTTTTCCTTGGGCAAGGGCTGGGCATCCCTTGGCTCTGGAGCTGGGGGAGCTGCTCCTGCTGCCCACCCACCACCATGGCAGGGAGGGTTTAGCACACCCCATGGCAGCATTTCTGCTCAGCTGCAGCTTGTGGAGGTGCAGGAAGGGTGGTCTGGTGTGCTCTGCTCTGGGCAGTGCAGAGGCAGCACCAGCTCCTGGTTTCCATCCTCCAGAGGCTGAGTACAGCTGCTCATGTCCAGCACCATGGAGCTGTCCCTGCCTCAAAAACTGCCCCTTTCCCTGGTTTTTCCCCAAGTTCCTTTGATGCTGATTGCTGAATCACTAGCAGAGTGGATCTTGCTTGTTTCCAGCTTGGCATATTCCTGCTGTGTGTCCCTTCCAGTGCTGTGCTCCAACAATGGTTGAGATCCTTTGGGGTCCTGTAGACCACAGACCTGTCCCCAGTGCCTCAGAGCCTGTTCCTTGTAGGCCATGTCACATTCTCTGCCCTAATGGTGAGTGGAAGACACCAAATATTTCCTTTCCATTCTTCCTTGCTGTGTTTTTCCAGCAGGGATTTCTCTCACCAGGCTCATTGTGCTCCCAGATACATCCATCCAGAGTTGGCACACTGAAAGTGCTTTCATTTAATACTTCTTTTATCAGGCTTGATTTTCTATTGCTTTTTCCCTTTGGGTGTGCTTGGGGGAATTTATTCTTTTTAACAGGTTTATTCCAGTGTCAGGTACTGGTTCTAAAAGGCTGGGGGAAGGTAGGAGGGGGGGGCTTTGATTTGTTGCATGGAAAATGCATTTGGCTTCTGTTCCCTTCCTTGAACTGGGAGGGATGGAAAAGAGGAGGAAACTCAAACTTCTGCCTGTTTAGCAGCAGCTTTCTCACCCTGTGTGTCTGTGACACACTCTCTTGTCTTCCTCTGCCGCCAGAAGTTGGGTCCTGCAGGAACCCAATGCAGGGAAGGTGCCAGACTTCTCCTTGTGTGCTTTGAGTGGCACATCCCTAATCCTTGCAGGTAGCCCACAGTTTTCCACCTGCACAGTTTTGGCTGATGTTACCATTCCTGGTGGAGCTGTGCTGGTGCTCTCAGCTGCAGCAGTACCTGTAGGAATAAGCACTTTCTGTTGTTGTGAAGGTGTGAAGACAATGATTTTATTCACAGGAAATGCATGAGCTGGTTGAAGTCCCCCCGTTGAGAATTAGGGGAATGGGCACATGGAGACAGGATGATTTTATTACTTTATTGTATTTCTTTTCAGTGCTATTTTCCCTTTATTTTTCCATTATGTTCCACAAGTCTCAAGTTTCTCATAAGCAGAACTAGAAGCAGGGTTTTGGGTTGGTGATTTGGTTAAATCTCTGGGAGGGATTAAATTGAGAAATACCCCCATACATCTCCCTTGCAGCTGAGGGCAAATTTAACCACCGATTCCAAAGCTTCCGAAAATGGCTTTGTGTGAAAATGAATTTTGGCCTCTCAAAGTTCAAACATTTATCCTGAGCCAGAAATATACACAGATTTGCTCTCTAATTTAATAAAGCCATCCAAATAATATGATTTCTCCCATAACCATCGTTTATGTTTCACAGCAAAATGATAATGAGAAAGTCATTAGAAGTAATAAACAAAACAAAACCCACACAGCAAATCCTTCACCGAGCCTGACGGATGGGAACAAGAGCAGCATTTGAGTCTTAGGCCACGGAATGTGCAGCTGTTTTGAAGGAGATGTGTTCTTAAAACATTATTTTTACATGTTGCATTTTAATGGAGTTTGGCTGTGCTTGGGGTGGGGGCTGCACCCGTGCCAGGCTGGCATTGCTGCTCTCACCCCTCGGGGCTGGTTGCAATGGGTGATTAACAGGCACCTTTCTTCTCTCCCCTCCAAAAAAAATCCTCCTCCTTATCTCAGCTTTGACAAGGTGCCTTTGTTTAAATTTCCTGGCTAAGTCTTGAGCTGAGCACAGGGAATGTGTTGAGAGCAAGAACTCCATCCAGGTACCAAAAGTGCACTTTTTTAGCTTTTATTTCTAGCTAACTGTGCACTTTGGGCTGCAGCCTTAGCACTCACTGCTGGGTTATCCTCAGACAGGTGAATTTTTATTTGAACTTCAGTGTTTTGCTCCAGTGGGCGTCTAGATTGGATATTAGGAAAAAATCTTCACTGAAAAGGCTGTCAGGTTGTGGAATAGGCTGCGCAGGGCAGTGTTGGAGTCCCCATGGCAGGAGGGATTCACTGGTATGGCTGGCCAGGGTCTCTGTACAAATCACAAATGGGACAGGACTGCTGGGAACGTGCCTTGAGCTGTTTTATTTTCCAGCGTCAGCCTCATTACATGGTTATGACAATGGGAAGATGCCAGCAGCTGACCAAGAAGTCAATGTTACAACTCACTTTATAAGTTTTTTGACCAATCACACAAAGCAAAAGCACATTGACAGTAGTTTTATCCAATCACCATAAGCCAACATCCCTTTGGTAAAAACAATGCTTGCTTATTTTGAATACAATACCTGCTTGTAAGCCTTAAAACACAATGCACAGAGCTCCATTATTAAGCTTAAAACTTCTTAATATCTTTCTAGATAAACTTTTCTGTAGCTTAGAGAGTTATTCTAGACAAGCATTAATACACAGACCATTGTTCTATTTGTCCTTGCTTTTCTACTTTTTACATCATTTTTCTGCTGACCAATCTCATGGCTGCTGCTTAGCTCCAGTCACAGTTCTGCTGTCTTTGAGGCCTGCCTTTTGCAGCTTTCCCAAACCCCTCTGATTTTATGGATTCCCACACACTGGCTGCATGGATGTGGCGCTTGGGGATGTGGGTCAGTGGTGGGCTTGGCAGTGCCCAAAATATTTGTTGCTGCTGGATGTTTATCCATTGCCTCTAATCCAGGCATTGGGGCAGGGACAGGATTTTGGTAACAGCTCTTACCTGGTGGTTTATTTGGGCTGTTGGGCTTCCTTATGGGTCTCATTAATTGTTTTCCCAATTAGAGGACTCCTTTTGTTGATTTTTGTGCTTTCAGAATCACAGCAAAGGTGTGTGGACCCAACACACACCTTCCCATCACAGACAGGGGTGGGATGCTGGAGGAGGTGAGATTTAATAGTGCAGAAAGCTGTGTAAGGTGATGGGAGCAGAGAGGAAGGAGCTTACCCCTGCTGCCCCCATTTCTCAGCTCTTGCTGTCCTCTGCCCCTATCCCTGGGCTTTTCCATCCTTCCAGATCCCAGAGGAGATCCAAGGGCTGGCTGTGGCACTGCTGGTGCCATGCATCCTGAGTTTTTGACCCTCCTTCCCTGGCCCAAGCCAAGTGCTAGCAAATAACTCCTCCAATTAAGCAAAAAAAAAGCTTTTCATTCTTCTTACACTGAACTGAAAATAAAAATCAATAGAAGAAATTCTGCTGGATGGAGGTTTTGGAGAGCATGTGTTGCTCTTTTCCTGCTGCAAACCAGGGCATGTAGTACCTTTTTAACTTCCTTTGAAAAACAAATGGTACATCTGAGCTGTCCTTGGGCAAACCCTTGCCTGCTGACATTTCAAAAATTGCTCTTTAAGGTTCCTCCTCACTCCCTCCTTCCTTGTGCTTCTTTCTCCTCCTAAAAGAAAATCCTATTTATGTTTTCACCTTTGAAAAAAAAGGGTTTAAATAAAAAAATGACTGTGCACAGGCTGGAGCTGCATGGGGGGCAGAGAGGAGAGAGCTCTTCTGCTTTTCCCTCCTTTTCCTCAGCCAGATATGCTGTGAGCAATTGCTTCTCCCCTGGGAAAATGAGACTCCTTGGCCTCCTGGCTGCTCTCATCCAGGAGGAACTTTTGTATTTAAACATGCTTAGCACTAAGCTGAACATGAATTCCTCCCCAAGCCAACAAAAGCAGCTTCCAAACTGCCTTTTCAGCAGCCTGCCCTTGGCAGAGAGAGCTGCTGGGTGCGTGAAACCTGGGGAAAGCTGGAATGCCCAGAGGCATCCTTGTCTAAAATGAGCTCCCTGTTCATGTCCAGAGGGCAAATCTTCATCTGGAGGTGCCTGAGTTTGTTTTTTCCAAGAGGCTGAGCCTGAGGATGGTTTGGCAGGTGTATGCTTGATGTGGCAGGGAGAAGCAAAGCGATGTTGTTGTCCTGTGTTGTTGATTTGGCTGCTGGGATGCTGGGCTGTCCCTGGGGAGCAGGGTGGCTGCTGTGGGTAACCAGCTCTCCTGGGGCTCAGAACTGAAGTCATTGTCCCCTGGGAGGGCTGGAGGAGATCCTGGTGGCTTCCCACAGAGTAAGAGCCTGAATGAGAGATGTGGGACTCGAGGGGCTCTTAAAAATGCAGTTTATTGTGCCCAAGATGTTACAGCAGCCATGGGTCCTGGGTGACAGAGCCACAGCTCCAGCTGCCAGCTGCAGCTGCAGGCAGGCCTGAAGACCATTTGATTTTGGTTACATTGCATTATATACTTTTCTTTGCTGAGCATTTTAATACAAAAGAACCAATCTATATCTTAACTTTAGCTATAGCCTATTATAACCATCATTACCATATCATGGTTAATACCATGAGTTAGCATGTTACAGTTTAAGTTTTTCAGTTTCTTGCAGTGGAAAATTCTTAGACCAATCTATACCTTTACTATTACCTATAGCCTATCATAACTATCATTAGCACATTATGGTTAATACTGTCCAATCACATGAGTTAGTGTGGTACAGTTTAAGCTTAAAGTTGTTTTTCAGTTTTCTTGCAGTGGAAAATTCTTAGACCTTTTTTCTATTTGTTTGCCTTTGATATCTTTCTGGTTTTTTCAAGACCTATTTCTGCTTGGTAAAAACATCTTTTTTGTTTGTGGTCAACGTATCCGTTGGTCTAGTCATAAAACCTCCTTCCAACTCGACTTAACCTTTGCTTTCTTAGTTGTCCACTAAGAATGGCTCAGCAATCCTCAATTTACACATCTTTTATTCTTCTATATCAAAACTTGCTTCCATCTCTATGTCATTCTCTGGTTCTACATTCAGAGAGCTTTCTGCCAAGCACACATATCTGGGAAACTTTCTTGTAAAACTTTCATCCTTCCCAACACCATGGCTTTGTGGGGAGGTGTAAAACAGATTCACTCATCATTTTGGGGGGATGTTGATGGTTCTGTAGGATGGGCCTTGTGTGTGGCTGCAGTGCGGAGGGGTTGAGCAGAGCATGGAAATTGGGGTCTAAAAAGTGCTGGTGGAACATGACTGCAGGGATCAGAGAGATGTGGTTTGTTAGTGGCTGCAGAGGTGCTTTGGGTGAGAAGAATTGCAACCCCTCATTTTTTTTTCTACGGCCTCTTTTTGCTGCCTTTCTGAAGGAAATGCATTTGTAGAAAATTCTTAAAGCTTGCTAGAAGGTTCACATAGTACGTATTTGTATGTAAACTTTGAGACAAGAAATGTTGACTTAGAAATGTTATAGAATAAGACAGACATTGTTGAGATAGAACTAGAACCAAAATGAATTGGTAGATAATTCTTAAAGCTTGATAGAAAGTATGTATTTGCATGTAAACTTTGAGACAGGAAATGTTGACTTAGAAATGTTATAGAATAAGGCAGACATTGCTGAGATAGAACTAGAACTAGAACCAAAATGAATTGGTAGAAAATTCTTAAAGCTTGATAGAAGGTTCACGTAGTATGTAAACTTTGAAACAAGAAATGTTGACTTAGAAATGTTATAGAATAAGACAGACATTGCTGAGAGAGAAATAGAACTAGAACCAAATTTTAAAGGATGGTCTTGTAAATAAGACTAGATACTTTGGAGAAATAGAACTGTGCAAGATGCATTGTAGGAAGATAAATTTGCAGAGGCCAAAATGCCAGAGCCTGCTTTCCCTAAAATCCCTGTCAGGATGTTACTTGGCACCTTCCAGGGGGCACCAGGGGAAGAGGAGAGCTCCCTTCTGCAAGAGGAGGGCCTCAGGAAGCTGGGGGATGATGGCACAGCCGTGTTTTGCTGCCAGACTTCCCCATCCCTGCCCGAGCATCCCCAGGCTGAAGGCTCGCCCTGGCATCCTTCCGAAGGCAATTCTCATTCAGCCAGCAGTGCTTTGGAAATAGTCACTCATCAGGCACTTATGGATCTTTCAAGCACCTTTCTCTCCCTAATAATCCCACCTCTTGGGAGGTATTGATTCTCCTCTGTTGGCTGCCTCTTGGTATTCCACAGTCTGTGTTAGCCCGTGGAAATCGCTGCGCTGTCATTTTCACGCAGCAATTACCTGCTCCTGATTCCTTTCATCCCCAATCCCTTCCCTGAGATCTGAATTCTGCTTTGACAAACCACCCTAGAAGAAAGATGGGGTCAGGGTGTGGGAAGAAGGCTCACACAACAAAAACTTTGAGGAGTGATTGACTCAAAGGTGCTCAGCTGGTCTTTGGGGGGTGTTTTTTGGACATCCAAGAGGGATGCCATGGCTTCCCAGCCTGCAAATGTGACTTCATGCCTTGCTTTTTTGCTTTTATCACTAAAATAGAAAATTCTTCACCTGGCTTCTGGGCAAAGGATCGGCCTGGAGGGATGAGGGCAGCTGTTTTCATCCTCAGTCCTCTGCTGGGGAATGGGCTCCTTCCAGTACCTGGAGGGACTTTTGACAGGGGATAGAGGGAATGGCTTCACTGCCATAGGGCAGGGCTAGATGGGATGGAATATTGGGAAAAAATGGTTCCCTGCGAGGGTGGGGAGGCCCTGGCACAGGGTGCCCAGAGAGGGTGTGGCTGCCCCATTCCTGGAAGTGTCCAAAGGGGTTTGGAGCAGCCTGTTCTAGTGGAAGTGTCCCTGCCCATGGCAGGGGCTTGGAATGAGGTGGTCTTTAAGGTCTTTTCCAACCCAAACCATCCTGGGATTCCTCTCACTCTCCAGAAGGTCATCCTTTGATTTGGGGTTATGGTTCATTCACTTGAGAAGGGGCAGATTTGTGAATTTGCTTCAATCCCATTTTAGGTGATTTTTCCTTTCTTTCTGGGTGAACAGAGGTAGAAAGACAGGATGATTTACAGCAGTGGGGTTTCCTCCAGCCCTGCCTGCTGTGGCACAGGAGCTGCATCCCCCCAGGAGTGGCACCAAGCCTGGCACCGAGCCTCACCTCCAAACTCGAAGGCATTTTGTTATTAAAGCAGCATGCCTGGGCAGTGAGGGCTCTCACTTGAACAGAATCCCCATTCTAGCAGAGAATAAATTAAAAATCCAACTGGCCATGGCTGCCTGAGGAGCGCCAGGACCTGAGATAGGGCCAGAAGTCAGATAACAAACAGTGTCCAAAATTGCAGCGCCTGGTGCATGGCGTGAAATTAAAACCTTCCCTGCCTCCTCCTGCATGCTGTAACAAAACAGCTCCTGACACAGTCTGCCAGCACCAGGAGTGAAGAGGAGAATAATTAAATACCTGGGAGCTTTTGCATCTGAGGGAAGGGAAGGGATCAGGCTTTTGTGCCATGGACTTCAGTGGTTTGGAAGCTGGACTTAAGTTGGAAGGGTCAAAACCCCCAAAAACTGGCTGAGCACCTTTGAGACACCCACACCACAGGGAAACCCTCCCCAGAGTTTTTGTTGTGTGAGCCTTCTTCCTACACCCTGACCCCCTCTTTCTTCCAGGGTGGTTTGTAAATGCAGAGTTCAGGGAAGGGACTGGGGATGGAAGGAGTCAAGAGCAGGTGATTGCTGCATGAAAATGACAGTGCAGCAATTTCCACAGGCTAACACAGACTGTGGAATACCAATCTGGCTGCCTTGCTACCCAGATGGGCAGGAATCTGCATTTTTTCCCCCTGTTTTGTTGGCTTTTCCTCTGAGTTTGGTGCCTCCACCTTCCCTGTGAGGAAGTGCCTGTGTAGTACTGGCTGTTCTCTTTCCATCCCTCAGGAAGGACATTTCTCTGGAGTTACCACCCAGGAGTGATGAAGAGGGCAGCACTTTTTAATCAAAGTTACATTAGGTGAAGCTGATATTATTCACTCTGCTTTATTGCAGCTATTTTTACACGGGGGTTAGAAGTTAATACTACCCAGAGAGCCTGGTTTTTGCTGGATTCTGGCAAGCCCCAAAATCCATCAGCACGTCCAGGCAGGGCAGGAAAGAGCCCAGGCAAAAATAAACTCACTAGATTAACTGGGGAAAAAAAAAAAAAAACACAAAAAAGCCAGTAAAAACCCAATTCTTTTATAAAAACCAGAACCTTGATAATTGAGGGTCTGGTCTGGAAGGGCAAAACCCAGGCAGGACCATCAGCTGCAATCAGCAGAAGGATGAGCTGCTCCAATCAGCACGGGAAGGGGAGCAGGAGCCTGGCAAGAGGGCTGGGAGGGAAGGATGCAGGGTTAGATTTTCCCTGCCCTGGCAAATGATCCTGACTCTCTCCTGCTCCTCAGCCACACCACAGGTGATAAGGCTTGGTCTGCTCCTGGTGGGGGGTGTCAGCACTCAGGAAAAGGCTGGGACTGGAGACAGTGCCTCAAAGGGAATGGTTTCAGCAAGGAAGGTTTTGCCAGGGTTGTGTGGGTTTGGGTCTGTCTGGGTTTGGGGCTTTTCCCCCCACTCGGGCAACACCATGGGAATTCCTTGGACCAGGCAAGGATGCTGGCAGAGCTGGGATCTCCTCTGCTGCTTGCAAGGAGATGTGGTGAACTGGGGTAGAGAAGGATGGGGTCATCTCTCTGTTTCTAGAAAAGGACAAAAGTGCAGGTGCTTTCTTTCTCATTTGCTTTCCCTCTCCTTCTCCTTCCTCACCTTGTTCCTGCTCCTTAACATGGGTGTCCCATGCTGGAATGTGCTGTGTAAGCCTTTTCCTGCTGTATTATCCCTGCAGGAGATGTGGTGAGCTTTTAGGACCCCATTGCCTTGGATCTTGTGATGTTCCCAGTTAGAACAAACCCCAACACACCAGCCAAGCACTATGGTCATAAAACACCAGGTCTTTTAAAAACCACTTCAGGTATTTTTAAATCTACTTGACATAACTGGTGTCACCAGTAGATTGCTTTGACCCTTCTTATAATGTGACTTCCCAGTGTGCTTGGCCAATTCTTTTTGGGCTGGATTGTAAAGCCTGGTTCCTTTGGCAACATGAGGAGAAATTAGAGGGAAAAATTGTTTGCCTCAACACAGAGGTTATGAGACCTCAGGCAGACACATGCCATTGCAGAAAAAAAAGGTTTTTTAGAAGTTTTTGCTGCCGTCCTTCTCCAAACCGTGGTTAGGGGGGAGTTTGAAGGAGAGGTCAGGTTTTCAGACGGGGTTATCAAGTTCATGTTGAGGACTGGCTTCACACTGACAGATTAAGTTTGGGTTAGATATTAGGAAGAAATTCTTGTCTGTGCTTCTAAATCTCTGAGAAACAGCCTGAGCAGGAGGTGAGGAGACTTTTCAAGCTGCCAGGGCAGTGGAGACAGCGTGAGGTGCAGAGGGCAGGGCCCAGCTCTGTGAGGGATGGGCCCAGCTCTGTGAGGGACAAGCCCAGGGCTGCTCCCCTCAGGGTTAAATCCCAGTACAAACACCTGATTTCTGGTGCCACTTATCAAAAGCACAGCTTATGGAGTAGACCCACGAATAAAAAAATGGAGACAGCGTGAGGTGCAGAGGGCAGGGCCCAGTTCTGTGAGGGACGGGCCCAGCTCTGTGAGGGACAAGCCCAGCTTTGTGAGGGACAGGCCCAGCTTTGTGAGGGACAGGCCCAGGGCTGCTCCTCTCAGGGGTTAAATCCCAGCACAAACACCTGATTTCTGGTGACACTTATCAAAAGCACAGCTTATGGAGTAGACCCACGAAATAAATCAGGTTGGACGTGGCTTAGATACATCATCAAGTTAAAAATAACTTTTCCCTTTCCTTTCTTGTTTCCTGAATGTCTCATCCCCGAGCGCAACACAAGACACCCAGAAACACCAGGAATCTTCACATGGTTTGGGTAAAAGGGACCTTAAAGCTCATCTAATTCCAACCTCCTGCCATGGGCAGGACTCCTTCCACTATCCCAGGCTGCTCCAAGCCCCATCCAGCCTGGCTTCGGACATTTCCAGGGATCCAGGGGCAGCCACAGCTTCTCTGGGCGCCCTGTGCCAGGACCTTACCTCCCTGTGTGTAAAAAAATCTCTTTCTCACATCTAACCCAAATCTCTCCTCTTTCAGTTTAAAGATGATACTTTTTAAAGATCATGCTTTTTTCCCCATTTGAGAAAAAAACCCTCCTTAGGATTGCTGGCTTCCCCGTCTTTATGAAGTGTCTGATTTGCTCAGCCTAGCTCCTGCCTGGGTTTTCCTGTGGTCGAAGGCTGAGTCAGCCTCCATATGTTGTATTTTAAAGTGATGTTCCCTGTGTGAAAAACGCCAATCACTTGTTTTTAAAATTGTAAAAGTTGAATAGTAATAAAATGGTTATAAAAATAGCAATATAATTAGAATAATAATATTTTGGACAATTAGGATTAGGACAATATGAGACAATAAAAACAAAGAGTTACAGACAGTCCAGGTACCTCTTTCTGGGCAAAATAAGCCCGAAAAAGGACCCACATTAACAGAGGATTAACCCTTAAAAGCAACAGCCTGTTGCATATTCATAAACCTCATCCATGATGCAGAAATTCCATTCAAACACAGGATTCTGTCTGGGCAGTGTCGGCTTCTTCCTCTTCATTCTAAAGGCGTCTTCAGGGTTGAGTGAGGCAGGAAGAAGTTTATTTCTTCTGATAATGGAGCAATAAATTCTCTTTCTCTGAAAGATTCGGATGTCTTGTGGCTGCTATCTTGGTGTGAGTCCTTTCTTTAAAAAAAATATCTTACATAGCATAGTTTCTATTTTAACATTTTG
This sequence comes from Geospiza fortis, assembly GCF_000277835.1. Taxonomy (NCBI): domain Eukaryota; kingdom Metazoa; phylum Chordata; class Aves; order Passeriformes; family Thraupidae; genus Geospiza; species Geospiza fortis. Next base: position 85,416 of record NW_005054515.1, read on the forward strand.
TTATAACCTAAAACTATTTTTAACACACTACTTAAGAAAATTAATACAGCATAACTTTCAAACATAACACCTATTATATTCATTTTGATATTTCAATCATAAAATATGCATTTTTCACACCTGCACATCCCACTGCCCCAGGCTGTCTCTGTCCAGGGGCAGTGGGACACAGGGAACTGGGATGTTACCCCCCGTGGGAGGGTGGTACCTGTGCCTGGGCTGTGGCAGGAACTCTTCCTGCTGGAGTTTGCAGCCTCAGCACAGCACAGCCCGATGAGGAGACCCCAGCTGAACCAATATCGATCCCTCCTCTGCTAATGAAGCCATCCAGGGGAAGACAGGGAAGTATTTTTTTGAATCAGCACAGCTGTATGGATTTTGTGTTCACTGGTGTTGAGGGTGGGTACCTGCTCTCAGGCTGCTGCAGAGTTTTCTTTTTGATGGATCTTTGGGACTTAGAAATCCCAGATTTCAAAGGGAGTTGTGGGGTTTTCTCCTTTGTTTTCTGAGGACATGTTACTCACTCCTCCCACGGTCAGAGGTGGGCTGCTCTGTGCTGGGAAAGGTGCTTTTAGCTTCTCTGCCAGAACAGCGGATGAATGAGCAGTAAAATAAATAAATAAGGTAGAAAAGCAGGCCTGGCTAAAATGGGAGCAAGGAAAGGTGATCCTCTTTCCAGGATTACATGTGCTACATCAGAGGGTCTTTTGAAGATGCAAGAGAAGGGGATAGTGAGAAGTGCTGGGATAAGAAGAGATGGCAAGAAGGCAGTGAAGTAACAGAGCAAGTCCCAGTTCTTCCTGGCCAGCTTGGTGGCCCTCCAAGGTGGCTCAGGACAGCTTGAGGAGGCATGGAGAGGGACATGTGGCTAGATAAGCATCCGTGGATTTCATCTATATATTTGCAGTATGTTGTATAAATTAAGACAATACCTAATGACTCGTGGCTATTATTTGAAGTGTCCCACTGTTTTACAGATTTATTTGTCATTTCTTGTAGTAACACCGATGATAATGAATTCATTTGTATTAATGGGGGTGTCGTGGACTTCCGTTGATATCCCACATTAATTAATGTACCATTAAAAGGAAGTGGCACCCAATTAATATCAAGTGGGAGCGGTGCTGCCGGTGTCCTGTCATTAGGGTTTCATTTGTAATGCATTGTTTGAATGCTCTGCCTTAATGGAAGTCATTTGCCATCCAGAGCATCACCCAGTGGGCTGCCATGGGGTGCCAGAAAGTGAAAGTTAGTGGCAACTGCAAAAAAAAAAAAATAAAAAGGATATTAAAAAATATTTTAAAAAGCAGGATCTGTCAAGTTTATGGCATAGCCCTCAAACAGGGATTGGGAAAAGGATTTCTTGTCTCACCCCACACTGAATGCTGGCTGGTAGTAGTGGTAAATCACTCTGGTGGTTTGACTTTGCTTCTGAATTTTGATCTTGAGGAGAGGGACAGTGGAAAATCCTCCTGGATTCTGTAACCCCCCTGCCTTTGCTTCCCTAACCAAAAGCAGCCACTGCAGGAGTGCAGACCTTGACTGTGGCCACCTGGATGCACCTGCTCCATGCCCACCATCTCCAGGAAGATGAGAGCCAAAGGGGTGCCGGGCCATCTGCCGTGGATGCCCTTGCAGAGAGTTTGGAGACTGCTCCAAACGCCCTTTTCCAGCAGGAAAATCACACCAGCAGGAGAAATGTGATGCTGCTGAAGCCGGGGGCTCTCTGACTGACAGGTTTTCGCATCCTTGGCGCTTGTGTCTGACTTTCAAATGTCTCGTTAGACCATCTTGACTTCCCATCTGCTGTCTCCAAAACTGGGACTGACCTACCAGCAGCCAAGGAGGGAAGCACACACTGCCTCCCAGCCCTTGCCCCAGCTCCTTGAAAGCTGGAGATGCAGAATGGCAGAGAAATGTGGCTTTTGTGATGAAATTTGGCTGTGGATGCTGAGTTAGTGAAGTGATGATTGCATCACCACCCTTTTCTTCTGCCCCCTCCCACAGCAGTGGGAAGCTGCTGAATTTTGTGAGTTGGAGCTGGGTGATCTTTCAGGTCCTTCCCTACCCAACCCCCAAACCATTTTAGGATTCCATGATTCCTCTCCTGGTCTTTCCCCTCCAGACCTGTGCTGAAGAAGTCACTGGTGCCACCAGCAGCCCCCAGCTCCTGGGGGTGCTGTGCCATGGATCAGCCACCCCGTTGGCAAGGGCAGGGATATATTTGGTGGGTAACAGGGGATCTCTGGCCTGGAAAAAGCAAGCAGGTTTATCCCACAGGATACCAGAGCATCTTCTGTTTGTCCTGTGCCTCTGAGTGCCATTGTCCTGCCAGCATGGCGAGTTCCCCTGTGGCTGGGTGGTTGTGATGTCCCTTCCTCCAACGTTGGGTTGGCCTGTGGCTGCCGTGAACGAGTGCTCTCGGCTCTGAGTGTGGTTATCCAGCAGCTAATTCCTCTCCAGCTCCTGTAAAGCATCCATCCATTCCAGCTGTGTTTATGGTGTTTTCAAAAGCCCCTCAATTGAATTATAGCTCTGCGGTGGCTGTTTGCCAGTGTCACTCGATAATGAGGGAGGTCACTTAATAGAGATAGCAACAAGAGGTACATATTAATGAGGGCTGATTGAAAGGTGGGGTGGATTTCCACCAAAAAGGAAAAAAAAATTGTAAAAAAGGGAAATTGTCAGGTTTTAAAATCAAACTTAGAAATTGGAAATTGCCTGGCTCGGACGAGCAGTAATGCAATTAATAAATGTAATTAAAAGTGCAATTAAGAGCACAGGAATTGGGAGTCTGTGCACATCCGTGTGAGCGTTCTGAGCTGGCACACAAGCGAGGGACCCAGTCTGGCAACCCGGGATGGAGCATGGGGACAGAACCCAAAACATGGGGCTGGCTTTTTCCTCTCGGCAGGGGCTGGCAGAGAGGCTGGGGCTCTGCTTCTGCAGCTGTTTCCTGCAGCAAGCCACACCTGGGCAGGAATAGGTGACTTAAATCAGCCCAGGATGAGCGAGCCAGGGTCCCAGGTGTATCAGGAGCACAGTTGGAATCCGTGTCTTCTCTGTTGCACAGCACCCCTGCCTTCAGCAAGAGGCACCGAGCCCTCTTTCCTGTCTGCAGGGATTCGGGATCGGCGGGAGCGCCTTTGCCTGGAGCGCAGGGATGTGCGAGCCGGCTTTTAGCGAGCGCAAAGCTCCTTCCATCCTCCCCACTGCGCGCTGAGAGGGGGAGAGGAAAAAGCGCCGCCAGGAGCGGCAGCAGGGAATGATTTAAGAGTAATAGGTTGACCTGAGCTGTAAGAGGAGCGCGGAGCAGCGGAGCAGCGGAGCATCTCCTGGTGGGAGCGGTCAGGTCCCGCCTTGCTGCGGGGGCAGGGGGAGCAGGAGTGGGGCTGGCCAGGTCTCGGGTTTCTGGGGTTGAGATGACCCCCGAGATATTAGAAAGTCTTTTTTCCCAGCCCCGCGACCGAAGAAGAAGTCGAGATTCCTCAGCTCTGGTTTTCAAGGTTGTTTATTTTCTCTTATCGGTTACATTCTTTCTCTGACTTGCCGAGATCTGTCCAGCAGGTCGGGTTGTGGCACAATCCCTGCCCTTGGGGTGGTGTTGGCTTTTTATACTACAAACTACCTGTACTTCATTTACAATAATTTTCCAATACCTATCACCTATGTTAGACAGTCTGTCTCTAAATCAATCGAAAAGTGTCACCATCACAGCAGAAGATGGAGGACAAGAAGAAGGACAGGACACACCCAGATTTCTCCATCTTGCCTCTTGAACCCCCCATTCTAAATCCCCAACATTCTACTTGTTCACCCTGTGATAAATTCACTATCATTCTATCCAAACCCTTGTGGCTTGTAACTCCTCACACAAAGTTGGTAATTGTTTCCATGGGCTAAAATCCAAGGCACAGGTGTTTTTGACTCTGTGCCAAGGTCTCTGAGCCCCCTGCCAGGGTCTCGAATCACCCAGGGCAGCCAGAGGAATGTCCTGGGTCCCATCAGCGAGGCTGTGCCAGGGAGGAATGAGAGCTGGCTGCTGCTGGAGCCCCCGTGTGTGCCCCCCGGCCCGTTTGTGTTGCCTCATCTCACCGACCTTCCGCCAGCTGCTCGGCCAGATTGCTGCCACTTCTCCACATTTATTTGCATGGCTGCAGCATGCATCGGCATCCTAATCATCCCCACCAGCCTCTGCCGGGTGACTTTGCCCTGGGAGGTCACATGGAGGTCCTCTACAGAATCACAGAATCACAAGGTTGGAAGAGACCTCCAAGATCATCGAGTCCAACCTGTTCCCCGACACCTCAACTAAACCCTGGTACCCAGTGCCACATCCAGGCTTTGTTAAACACACCCAGGGATGGGGACTCCACCGGGCAGACCATTCCAGTACTTTATCACACTTTCCATGAAAAACTTTTCCCTAATATCCAATCTATATTTCCATTGGTTCAGCTTCAGTCTGTGTCCTCTGGTTCTGTCAGTGCTGCCTGGAGAAAGAGCCCAACCCCACCTGAGCACAGGCACCTTTCAGGGAGCTGTAGAGAGTGATGAGGTCACCCCTGAGTCTCCTTTTCTCCAGGCTGAGCACCCCCAGCTCCCTCAGTAGCTCCTCACAGGGTTTGTGTTCCCAGCCCCTCTCCAGCCTCGTTGCCTCCTCTGGACGCGCTCCAGCCTCTCAATGTCTTTCCTAAACTACATGGCCAGCCACTGGAGAGGGGCAGCTGGTGTGGTGGGATGAGCCCCAAATATACCAAAATAGGCATTTCTGGTGCCCAGCATTCTTGTCAGAAGGTTGTAGTGGTTTAAGCCCAGTCAGCAGCTCAAAGCCACACAGCTGCTCTCTCTGGGTGTTGGAAAAGTGGATGCATGGAAGGGAGTGTCTGGAGAATGAACTCCCAGATCTCCTCTGCTTCATCTCCCACCTTTGCCTCTCTCCCACTCTGACTGTGCTGTAAAAAAGTCAGCTCTCCATATTCCTCCTCTCAGCCCTTTGCCCATGGGGCTCCTGGTGTCAGGCCAGTTGGACAAGACTGATGGATCCAAGCACGTCTGGGGTGTTGGTGGCCCATGAAATGGTTTTGCTGTGGTGGGAAACTCTCCAAGGCACTGTGCAACTCTGCCCCAGAGGGACTTAATGCTGTGGGAGCAGGTGCCATGGGCCTCAGGAAAGAGGATGGAAGCTGGATTTTCTGTAAACAATTTTTGTTTCATTAGTTCTGTGGGAAAGGAGAGCCTTTTCACAAGAATCACTTGAGTTGGAAAGGAGCTCTAAGATCACCAACTTGAGGCACTAACCCAGCACTGCCAGGCTCCACAGCCATGTCCCCAGGTGCCACAGCCACACATCTTTAAATCCCTCCAGGGGCAGTGACTCCACCACCTCCTTGGGCAGCCTGGGCCAGTGCTGGACAAACCTTTTGTGTTGGGCTTGCAGAGCCTGGTTTTTGGAAGAAGAACAGACCCAAACCCCCTTACCCTGACTCCCTGTGCTGTCAGTGGGAAGGAGGGAGGGGTTGGGGAAAGAAACAGTGTTTTCTAAGGACTTACTTTACTTCTCATTATCCTCCTCTGATTTGCATAATAATAAGCTCACTTTCTACTTCTAAGTTGAGCCTGTTTTACCCCTGCAGTGTTTTCTCCCAGTCCTTAACTCATGAACCCTTTGTTTAAATTTTTCTCTCCTCTGCCCAGCTGTGGCAGGGGAAGGTGAGTGTGTGTTTGGGCAGTGTCAAACCACACCACCTTTCCAATGAAAAAAGATTCCTGCTATTCAATCTAAACCTCCCCTGGCACAACTGGAGAGGAACAATTTGTGGCGGACAAGAGGAGGTGGTGCCTTGACTTTTTCCAGGTGTCCTTCATGTTCAGCTGTGGCCATGGAACCTGCCTGGTTGGACATATCATGGAATGGTCTGGGTGGGAGGGACCTTAAAGGTCACCTAGTTCCACCCCCCTGCTATGGGAAGGGACACTCTCCACTATCCCAGGTTGCTCACATTGTGACCCCAGAGGGGGCGTCTCCTCTGGATTGTCATCTACTCTGTATTGGCTGGAGCAGCATCCACCCAAAATTTTATTACTAATGCATATTATAATATGGGTAACAATATAATGCATATTATAATTGAGTTCATAATAAGATATTAAAGACTACAGGTGAGGCCAGAGCAAATATTTTAAAAAGTCCCTTTTTGGTAACCTGTTCTTCAGCCTTAATTGCCCTTCTGCAGAGGCTGTTGCATAAGGCTGTGGTGTCCCAGCTGTGGGGGTCACCAGGGCACATCTGTGTCTGGTAACTCCTGCTGGGGTCACACGGGAGGTGACAGCCCAGGGCAGCTGTTTGTTCTGATGGGCTGTGCTTGGGCAGCTTTGGGGTGGAAACACAACTTCCTGGGAGGATGGCAGAGCTGAGGGGCCCTGTAGCCCCACATTTCTCTTCACAGAGAAAAGCAAGGCACAATTCTTCCCAAGAATATTTCTGGGTTTCACATTCTCTGAACCTCAGAGAAAGAAAACACAATTCTCATCACTTGCTGTGCCTGTGTTTGTGCAAAAGTAGAATACAATGTGGAAATTGTGTAGTCAAAGTCATGGTGTTTTGTTTCCTTGGCATGTCAGGGCCAAGTGTGTGTGTGTGTGTGTTGGGACTGTTGGGTGACAGTCATGAGATTCTGTACAGTGTGTGCAGTGTTGAGTGCTTGGCAGGTTCAGTTTTAGATGTATAGAGTAATATAGTATAATAAAGTAATTAATTAGCCTTCTGCTATCCATGCTGTCATTCTCTCCCCTCACTGGGGTCATCACAGCATTGCTGTAGGGCCCAGCAACGGGACAAGAGGCACCAGGCAAAAACTGATGTGCAGGAAGATCCCCCTGAACCAGGGGAAAAACTGCCCTGGGCAGTCACTGAGCCCTGGAACAGAGAGGGTGTGGAGTGTCCCTGTCTGGGGATATCCCAGAGCCCTCTGGACACAATCCTGTGCCAAGTGCTCTGGGATGTCCCTGCCAGAGCAGGAAGGTGGGAGCAGAACGCTGTGGTCAGACTCATTCTGTGATCCTGTGATTGTTTGTGGTTTCTCACCTCTGCACTGCTCAGGGAGAGGCAAGGTCTTGGTCTCTGCCTCCTCCATGTGCAGCAGCATCCTTCCATGTTTGAACAGGGATTTTAGGGTTTAGTTCCTCATTTAACACAGACCTGTCCTTGCTGCTGGGGATCCACTGGAACAGAGCAGTTATGATTAAAGAGCTCTTGCATTACTGCTCAGTATTTCTTATTGGAGGACCGCTCCCAAACTTCTTCCAATACTTTTTTTTTAACTTTTCTTATTTATTGCAAAATAAGGAAGGCACAAAGTGCATCACCACTTAGCAGCCCAGAGCCCTTTAATTCCTGGAGCTGCTCTGGGGGGTCCTGGGTGCTGGAGCTGCTCCTGCTGAGCTGCCAGGTGAAGGAGTGCTGGAGACAGGTCAGGAGCAAGTCCCACTCCCATTTGCCCTCCTCCTCCTCCCCCCACACAGGCTGCATCTGTCTGCATGTTTATTTTTAATCTCACATCTGCTGGCGTCGTAACAAAGATTTAATGACATGACACAGTTTTGTCACCAGTTCTTTTTTTCTGTAGTGAATGGAGCCTCCATTGCAGGCTGCTGCAGAGAGCTGAAAACTTTAAAAAATGACAGAATTTGGCCACTCATGTAGAAAGCTCACCTGTTTGCCACCAGCACCTGTACGCTGCTGTCTGCCTGGACAAAAAAAAAAATTATAGATTTTGTTATTTTTGCCTGTTGGTGAGATAAGCATAACCACAATTAGTCTTTGTTAATGAAGAAAAGCCATGAAGGATATGCAGAAGAGCCCTATAAATGCTGAAAAAGCAGGAACATGGTCCAGCACAGGGCTTTCCAAAGGCATCTCCCTGGCTGGTGTCCTCTGCTGGGTATTTACCATCAAACACAAGCCCCAGGCTCTTCTGTTTATCCAGATGTTTTGCTTCATTGTTTAGACGATGGGCCACAGCTTCTGAGAAATAAAAACAGTCCTGCTGAGGAATATCTCAAGCCCGTTTGACCCAGAAATGGCAAGAGGATTTTAAAAACATACTTTTTATGCTTTTTAATGCAGATGGCCTGAAATTCCTCTGAGTCCTGGCTGCCTGCCTGGGCATGAGCATTGATGAGACCTTTTTCCCTGCAGGACTGTTGACATGGGATGTCTGCACCCTACAGCTGGTTTTGCTGCTTTGGGGGAATTTTATTATTTATTTTTCGCTTGAACTTGAGCTGTAGAAAAAAAGATGCATTACCCAGAGCGCTCTTTATGGGTCTGCATTCTCTCACCATGTGCTGTTGGGAATAAGGGCATGTGTTTGGTAGTGAAATACTCTCACTGACTTGTGCATTTTGGGCAGAATCGGTGATTTCCCTCTCTGCATCCTGTAACACTCCCCCTATTGCCTGGAAGCCCTTTGCTCCCCTCCTGAATTCACTGGGGCTGAGCTTTGCTTGTGATCCAGCCTGGGGTCCCTCTCAGCCCCTCAGATGCTTTGGTGTTGATGTCCATGACTGATTCCCAGGGCCAGATCTTTGTCCAGAGCTCATCCCCTTGCTTGTACAGCCCCTGCTATCCTGGCCGAGGAAAGGAGAAGCTGTAAAACAAGGATAAAGGCATGGAAGTCACCCAGTGGTGCCTGCAGGGCCTGGACCTGACAGCGCCAAAGCTGGTGACCTCCGTGTCCCCTGCAGGCAGCTTCTCCTTTGCAAGGACGAGGAGATGAAGTCCCTTCAAAGCCTGCTTTGGGGCTATTGTGTGGAGTACAATGCAGGGGAAATCGAGCTCTCCTCTCTCCCAGGCAGCCCAGAGCAGCCCCGTAATCACGGGTGACCAGAGAGGATTTGCATGTTAAAAGCAGTGGCTAGGGACACTGCAAAAGGAGAGGAAACATATTCATCAAGGCCAGCTTCATCCTTATGAATATTATTATTCCCAGGGCAATATAGCCCAGACCCTTCAGTGCAACCCTTGCTGTGCCTCTCCCTGTGAGTGGTTAATTTGTGGTGCTGTGTGTTGGGACATTGGTGCCCCAGCTGGTGGCTCTGGGAAGGAAGATGAGTTGTTGGAACACGTGGAATGAGGTGGTGGAAAAAGCAATAGAAGGGCTGTGGGATGCTCTGAAGCTGCTCCTGGTGGTGATGGCCTGGGGGAAGCAAGTAGCCTGAAAGAGAAGCTGGGGAGATGCTCTGCTCTTGTCTGAGAAGATGCTCAGAAATCAAACAGCCACCACAGCCACCCATGAAGGGCTTCTTTGTCACCCCCAGCTGACAAAATCCTGGTTCCTGAGCAGTTTAAAGGCCCAAGCCAGGATGAAGGTGCTGAGAACCCCAGGTGGTGGCTCTGGGAAGGAAGATGAGTTGTTGGAGCCCCTGGAATGAGGTGGTGGAAGCAGTAATAGAAGGACTTTGGGATGCTCCGGAGCTGCTCCTGGTGATGATGGCTTGGGGGAACCAAAAGAGAGGCTGGGGAGATGCTCTGCTCTTGTCTGGAAGGTGCTTTAGGAATGCTTGGAAAGCAAACACCCACCACAGCCACCCATGAAGGGCTTCTTCACCCAGCACACCCTCCAGCTGACAAAATCCTGGTTCCTGAGCAGTTTAAAGGCCCAAGCCAGGATGAAGGTGCTGAGTGTGGGGCACAAAGTCAAGGGTTTACACGGCAGCAGGGCAGGGCTGGGTTAAGTTCCAGCAAATGAGCAGCTGTAAGGCAAAGGGCAGCAAAATTCCAGGACAGATGGGCTGGGGAGGATGTGGTGTCTCCATTGCTAGGAGGCTTTCAGGATGGGAATGATTTAGGTGGAGCACAGGGGCCAGGTTTCTCTTTTGAGGTCCCTTCCAGCTATATCTTTTATGCTTTTGTGACTGCTAATTACCAAAAAACTTGAAGGCGCTTTAAAAAATAATCCTCAGGCCGTGCCCTGCGAGGCTTTCTAGAGCAGCTTGATTTAGAGGAGGGAAAAAAAAGGAAAGGAAATGGAAAACCTAAGTGGGAGCTGCAACCTCTCACACCTTGGCAGAAGTGACACTGATGTAAGGCAAGTGGAATTTTGCTGGAGTCCAAGGTGAGCTTGGGTCCCTGCAATGCCACGTGCCTGGATACAAGGGCAGGGGCATGAGGGATGTGTGGGATGAGTGCCCTGAGCCTGGATTCATCAATGGGAGCAGCAGAGTGTGCCCTGGGCTCCCTGCTCTGTTGTACCAAATCCTGCCACCTGCCTTGAGGTCAAATTTCTGCTGGCCTGAGCCTTAACTGGGAAAATTTGGATTCTCTGGTTCTTTGCACCCAGTATTAAACTGATTAAATAAGATTCCCAAGTGTGGAGCCCTGTTTTCCAATATTTTCTAGTAGAATTGTTGACTGGGACAACCTCTGGTTTACTGCGAGTCCTGTGGTTCCCAAAAAAACCTGAAAATAGCTCAGTTTGTTTCACAGCTTTGGCCAAGGATTTTCTTGGAAGCAGTGCCCCATCTTTTAAACTCTGCCTCTCCTCAAGCCTCCTTTCCATCCTCTCAGCACTTCAGGATACTTCTCTGTAAGCTGAGGGCGAATAACTCAATAGGAAAGGAGTTAAGAATAAAACACAGAGACTTGGGAAGAGGTTTTCAGGAATAATCCTTATTATCCCAGCTGGCCATAACCAGCCACTGCCAGGTCTCACTTGTGACCTTTGCTGTGTCCCCTTTTGAGGTTTAGCTCCTTGTCAACCCTTTTGATGGTGTCACAGGCAGGGGGACGTGCCCAAGGTGTCGTGATGTGTACCTGGAGCCCCAGCAGAGCCTTTTAGCTGGCAGTCTGTGCTCGTGCCTTTAGGGAGAGACAAGAATATGCATTTTAAGATTTGCATAGGAACATGCAGCTGTTCCACCAAAAATGGATAATTGTTCTCCCCGCTGTGAAGTTAAACAATAAGAAGTGCCAAACTGCACTTGCCATTGCTGATTTTGTGCACTCAGCTGCATATTTTATGCATGTAGATTAGTTCCAGATTTATGACGATGGAACTGTTCATGCCTGCGTTAATCGGGCCAGGTTGTAGTTGCTGTGGAAACTACAACTGACTTTTATGTGAAGTTCCGTGTTGCATTTAATGCCTTTTTTTTTTTAATTTTCCCCTTATTTTTTTAAAGCTCTCCTATATTTAATACTTTGTGGTGAAAACAGTGAGGGAGTCAGCGTCGAAAATAAAAGTGCCTTTGGGCAAAAAACAAGTTTCAGCAAAGAGAGCAATTTTTCTGGAAAGTTGGGATGTCTGGGGAAAATAAGGATCTGTGATAGAGTGCCACCTTGACCAGAGCTGTATAACTGTTATTATAAGTATGTAACAACTATTATAGGCCCTGCAATACTGTAATAAAGAGTACAGCTATATAACTTATAAATGTCCTGGAAATACAGGGCTGAAGTTGCTGGGTCTCTGGATATCACTCCTGGTGGGAAAAGGAAATTGCTGGTGTGTGTTTGATGTGAAAAGGGTGCACAGTGTTGTAGCAGGCACAGGGTCTGCTAGGCCTCCATGGTGGTCAGTTTTCTAAGATAAGAAATACCTACTCATGATGACTGGGCCAAAAGAAGCCTCTCTTTCCCCTTTGGACCCTTGTTATCTCTCTGTAAGACTATAGGTCACTTTTCCCTCGACCCTTACTGTTGGACTGTCTCCCAAAACTCCTGTGCCCTACAAAAACCCCTATTTCTGCCCAGTTTGGCAGAAGAGCTGTCGCTGAGACCCTCTGCAGAAGATACCAATAAAGACACCTCTGTGGAACCTCACACAGCGCTTCTCCTCTCTCTCCCTACATCTGCCAAAGGCGCTTAGCAAGCAGAGAGCTGAAATCACAAATGAGCTGAGAATCACTGGGGTATTTTCAGGGTGGTACCCCAGCCTGTTGCTGGCAGCTTCACTTTTGGAGAAATCCAGCAAAGTTTGCGATTGGCCGCAAAGGGAGCCCATTCTCCATGGGAAAAAAAAAAGTCATTTCCCCAGGGTCTGAGTGTCAGGTTAGGGATGGCTTTTGGGGTTCTAGAGCCCCAAAAGAGCTGATCTCACTTAAGAGCTGAGCTTGCTAAGATTACCTGTGGCTCTGGAGCCTGCCTGAGGGGCCCAGACAGGTCCTGCTTAACTGGACTTTGCTGTCTGGGACACCCATGGCAGCTGTTTTTGGGGGAGACCCTGAAAACCCCGGAGCCACATTACGGTGTTACTGAAAAGGAAATTGCTGCTGTGAAATTGCCCAGCTGGCTCAGTCAGCAGAACATGAGACTCTTAATCCCAGGGTTGTGGGTTTGAGCCCCACGTTGGATGCCACTAGATGTATATGTTTTGGTTTAGGGTAAATTTTGGAGAGAATTTTTAAAGGGTTTTTTTTTAGGAAAGTAGATTTAATTGGGTTTTTTTTTAAGTAGATTTAATTTGGGGTTTTTTGGGAGAAAATATTTTTTTTGGAGAAAAGTGGAAAAAATTGTTTATTAAGTAATAACATTTTAAAAATATTAACTAATAAAATTTTTAGCTGTTTTAAAAGAGATGATAATCTGAGAAAGTTTTTTTGCAGGGCTGTAATTTAGTTTATTTAGTTTTTCATTAGTTTTTTTTGGTGTTGGAAATGTTATGGTTTAGGTTTGGTTTGGTGGGTTATAGGTGTGAGTTGCTGGTGTTTTTTGGGGTGTTTAGTTTAGGGTAGGTTTAAATAGGTTTAAAAAAGGGAAAAAAATTACAGTGTTACTGATATTTATTTTTTATCTCCAGAACACCCCCGTGGGCACTCCAATTTTCATCGTGAATGCCACGGACCCAGACCTGGGGGCAGGAGGCAGTGTGCTCTACTCCTTCCAGCCCCCTTCCAGCTTCTTTGCCATCGACAGCGGCCGTGGCATCGTGACAGTGATCCGGGAGCTGGATTATGAAGTCACTCAGGCCTACCAGCTCCAGGTGAACGCCACGGTGAGTCTGACCCGGGCAGCTGCAGGCCTGGAGGGGTTTATTGTATTTGCTGGGAATGCCTTGACAAAGGCAGGAATGATGAATCAGACTCCATGTTCTCAGAAGGCTAATTTATTATTTCATGATACTGTATTATATTAAAGAATACTATACTATACTAAAGAATACAGGAAGGATACTTACTGAATGCTAAAAAGATAATAATGAAAATTCGTGACTCTTTCCAGAGTCCTGGCACAGCTTGGCCCTGATTGGCCAATTAGTCAAAACAACTCACAGCAGAATCCAATGAAACAATCACATGTGGGAAACAATCTCCAAACACATTCCACATGAGCACAACACAGGAGAAGCAAATGAGATAAGAATTGTTTTCCTTTTCTCTGAGGCTTCTCAGCTTCCCAGGAGAAGAATCCTGGGCAAAGGGATTTTTTCAGAGAATGTGAATGCCGCAGGTGTTGTCTGGGGTTTATATTATTGCCCTGCTCTGGCAAATCTGCTTTTGGGCACATCCAGTGTTTTCTGCTTAGCAAGGTGTTGCAGCAGTGCAGTCTCTGGGTGGTTTGAAGTCGCTGTGGAGAATGGCTGCACCTCTCCAACAGCATCTCTCATGTGTCAGGGGCTTCTGCAGGAAGGGAAGCAGCTCCTGGGTGATAAAAGTCAGTACAGGGCACACAGACCATTCATAGAATGGTTTGGGTCAGGCACCTTAAAGACCATCCCATTCCAACCCCCTGCCATGGACAGGGGCACCTTCTGCTAAACCAGGTTTCCCCAAGCCCCTTCCAGCCAGGCCTGGAACACTTCCAGGGATGGAACTACATCCACAACTTCCCTGGGCAAGCTGTGCCGGTGTCTCTCAACCCTCTGAGTGAAAAATATCTTTGATATCCTCCAGACTCATTCCTTGCACACTGTGGTTTATTACAAGTGGATTCACCTGCATTAAGTTCAGACATCAAGAGTTAAAATTTTGGTGGGCAAAGGAGAAGCCAGGGTCTTAATTACAGTCAATGCCACCACACTGGGAGGGGACCCTTGGGATGGGAAATGTGGGTGGGTGTTCAATCCCTGGTGTTCAGTCTGGAGAGAGCTGGAGAATGTCAAGGAGCACACAGGCTGGAGCTCTGGGTGCTGGCTCCTTCCCCACCTCACACGCAACACAGGAAGGTGAGATTCAGCCCTGCAATACATCTGCCCAACCCCACGCTCAGGAGAGGGGGGGAAAACCCTCTCTGCCCCCTCCAGGCAGCTGGCTAGAGCTCTTGAAGCATGTGATTTAATCAAGATCATTGTCTTGATGCAGAGCTACAAATGTCAGGAGGACATGGAGGGCTATGCTTCTCTCTTCACAGCAGCGGGCCTGGACACTCATACACTGCAGGGCAAACATCACAGCCTTTCAGCCCAAGCCCTGCTGTGGAATTTTGCCCAGAAACTTGGTTGTTTTTGTTTGGTTTTTTGTTTTCTTATTTTGAAACATAGCTCATTTTATCTAAATACTCCAGCGCAAAGAGGGTCTCTCTGTTTTTTGCTTCTTTATCCGTGTCTGTCACTGACACACTTTCCTGGGCTGTGTTACTGAGCTATTTAGCAGGTTGGAAAATGTGGGGCCAGACACAGTCCCTGATGGAAATGTAACTTTCTTCCAGGATTCTGATTTCCTTAGAGATGCAATGGGGTCAGCTTGGCCCATCCAGCTCTGCCGGGCCCTGTATCCCAGCAAAGATAAAATGGGGGCGCATCTGGTACTTCATGGAATCCCACAATGGTTTGAGTTGGAAGGAGCTGTAAAGCCCAGTTCAACCCAACCCCCTGCTATAGGCAGGGACCCCTTCCACTATCCCAGGTTGCTCCAAGCCCTGTCTAGCCTGGCCTTGAACACCTCCAGGGATGAAGCAGCCCTGGAAGCTGCTGGAAGCAGCCCTGGAAGATGCTTTTCTGGGCAACCTGTTCCTTGCTCAATACACTCCTGGCATCCAGTGCTTTCCAGCTTGGGAAATCCAAGGACTGAAATGTTGTCTCTGGACTGGGCTGGGTGGCAGCTGTGGCAATATCCCCTTGCCTTGGTCAGTGCTAGTGATTCCTAGAAGAAGAGTGATGAGAAAATCCAGGGCAAAGCTGTGCTGGGAAAGAAATGTGAGGATTGCATCATTGTAGCAGGAGCTGGAAGAGCAAATGCAGATTTTTGTCTGCCTGATGAACATGGTTTTCATCCCAAGTTTGCATGGTCCAGAGTGGGAAATAGGGTGATGGTGGGTTCAGGGTGGCAGCAGGGATTGCTGAGGAGCATGGGTGCAGGGCAGAAGTTGTTCCAGCCCAGGGATGAAGGCAGCAAGCACAGAGAGAGGCTGGAAAGGACAGCAGGAGAGACTGGAAGCATGCTTGTTTTTTCAGTGCTATCTGTAATGCCTGAAACAAAATTTAAGAGGTGAAGGGGAGGGGAAAGAACATTATCTGAAGAAACAAAGGACTTGAACCTGATGGCACTAACAGCAGAGTCAGAATAAGCATCCACCCAGGCCACAGACACTGAGCCCTGCAGGTTAAGAGGATAATGTACAAGCTGAGTTGTTGAACAGAGTTTAAATTAACATTAATCTTCTGGCAATCAGTCTTTGCCCCTGCTCAGAGCTGCTTTGGAGGAGTGTGTGGCAGCCTCTGATGGTCACCTTCCAGCACAGTGCCTGATTGGGGGTAAGGAGACACTGATTCCCTTCCCTCCGTGCGCTCCCTTTGCTCCTGCCCTTAGCGAAGGGCTGGGGGCTTTGGGGTCACTTCTGAGCACCCAGGGGACAAGGCTCCAGCAAGAAAAGCAGGAGAAGCTGGTGGCAGTGCCTGCTGCTGTGGCCTTGGCTGCTGGAGGAAGGTCAGGCTTGGAAAAGAGCCTGGTGGGATGTGATGGGCCTCTGTCCTGGTGGGATGTGATGGAGTGAAAGGGAGCTGATCATGGAATAGTTCAGGTGGGAAGGAGCATTTAAAGACCATTTAGTCCAACCCCCTGCCATGGGAAAGGAAACCTTCCACTATCCCAGGATGTTCCAAGCCCCATCCAGCCTGGCCTTGGACGCTTCCAGGGATCCAGGGGCAGCCACAGCTCCTCTGGGCAATCTCACCACCCTGTCAGCCAGGAATTTCTTCCGAATACATGCTCTAACCCTGCCTTCTTTCTGTTTAAAGCCATTTTCCCTTGTCCTGTCCCTCCATCCCTTGTCCCAAGTCCGTCTCCAGCTCTCTTGGAGCCCCTTCAGGGACTGGAAGGGGCTCTGAGGTCTCCCAGAGCCTCCTCTTCAGCTGTGTAAAAACATCAGCACTGTGGGTGTGAGAGAGGCTGCTGGCACCCACCCCTGGGTCTGACCATGCTGAGGCACTTTAGGCTGTGTCTGCATTAGGAAGGAATTTACATTTTGAAGTAGATGTTGAACAGCATTGCTGCATTTTCACTCAAAATGTGATGAAAACTAAATTGGTGTTTGCTTCATTTGAAAGGGCTGATGCTGCAATGAAATGCATATTGTATTTCAGCTTAGAGGGTGGTGCAGTGGACAATAATTCCAGCAGGTAGCTTGAAAAAGAGATGATTACCTGCACTATTCAGAAATCCTGTCCCAGCTACAACCACGAGAGACTTAATGCTGCTGAATAATTCTGTTTTTCTGATCGAAATCCTTTCTCTCCCCTCCCTTGCCCCTTCTTTTTTTCAAGGACCAAGACAAAAACAAGCCTCTGTCTACTCTGGCCAACCTGGCAGTCATCATCACAGACGTGCAGGACATGGACCCCATCTTCATCAACCTGCCCTACAGCACCAACATCTACGAGAACTCGCCTCCGGTAAGGGCAGTGCTCCTTGGGGTTTCCTTCTGAAACAGCACAATTCCAGCCAGATCCAAAACATTCAGCCCCTTTTTACAACAGTCAGCCTGAGCACAGGGGTTCAGGAAACCTGGACCCCAAATAAATTATTTTCTTGAGGGTTTTTTCTTAAATTCTGCGGAGGCTTTTTGTTGTTGGGAGCAGACAGTCGCCCCGTCTCCTCCCCACGGTCTATCTGCATGCCATTTCCAATAGAGGACTTGAAGGAAAAATCTAAACGTTCCTGAAATGAGGCAGTTTTGAAAATGCCAGAATCATCAGCCATTTCAGCACTTTGAGTCTTTTCCCCCAGGTTTTGCCAAATTGGTCCAATCATTTTAGTTCTTCTGAAACTCGGTTTGTCAGCAAACTCGCTGTTTGTGGAAAAACGTCTCCCAGCCCCTGAATACAGCAGGGATGAGGTTGTTTATTTTCCCCCACAGATGTCAGGGAGCGTGGAGGGCAGCTTGGGCTTCGGGAGCTGTTTCTTGAGGGAATCTCATCTGGGACTTTCAATGAGAAATTTGTCTCTTTTATTTTTGGTACTTTCCAGTCAGGATTAAAAGTACACTCTGAAATGCAGTAGAGCCCTTGCAATCCACCCAGGGAATGGAGACCATTTTGGAGACCCACCAAGGGCTTTAATCCAAGCACCAGCCCTCCTCCACAGCATCCACAGCTGTGCATCCCATCACTTTGTCCACAGGGAAACATTTTGGTGTGTGGAAGGGAAAACCCGCCTTAAAATCACACCACGTGTGCACCCCATAGCTTGTATGGTGCTCTGGATCCCAAATGCCTGGTGGCTCTGTTCAGAGGGAGAGAGAACTCCAGTGTGCTTCAATTTATGCCTTTTTATTCACTTTGGGGCAGAAGTGGACATGGAGAGTGCTGGATCAATAGGGCTGAGTTGTACTGTCCCAAATCCCGTGGTGACACAGCACACTACCAGAGGTGGCCAGAAAAACCAGCTCGTTCATGAATTATTCACAAAGTAAAAGTTTTGTTGGTATTAAGGAATATCTCTGGGATGGACAGAGTGAGCTGCAGGGAAATAAAACCCCACAAATTAGATCACACTTAACTAGGAGGAAAAAAAAAGCTTTAAATGAATTTAGAGGAATGAAAGTGCCGTAAGTATTAAAAATCATAGACTGCATCACCTCCATGGAGTGATCTGGTATCCAGGAAAGGGAATGTCTTCCAAATAATCATATATATTAAGGCTGAAGGATCCCTTTGTGTCAATACACCAGCATGAACCACAGTTATTCCTGGAACACTCACTGTTTGCAGTCAGGGAAGCAGCAAATTGCCACTGTGCAACGTGACACAGGAAAAGGAGGAAGGAATTCCCACCAGGTTTAGAGATTTTAATTTCTCTTGGCCACGTGCAACATCTCCAAAGGCACTGAGGTATCTGGGATGGATAGGTGCCACCAGAGGCATGGTGAAGAGGAAGATTGCTGGAGGTGGGGACTGCTTTGAGTGGTGTCACCCTCTGGTTTGGACCCAGATTCCCAGTTTTCCTGGGAGAAATTCCACTGCTGAAACAAGGGTGTGATTTGCTTTGGCAAGCCTGGTGTTTAACACAGAGTCATTTGGTTGGAAAAGACTTCAAAGTTCATCAAGACCAGCCATTAATTACGTGCCCTTTTTGTCTCCCAGTGTAGATGTTCTCATCAGCTCTACCCTACTCCCTGAGTGGAGCCGGGTGTAGAGTGAATGTCTTGGTTATCAAAATGATCACCACCAGTTTGGGTGGGGAGTCTGGGCTTGGCCAGCTCCCACCCAAAAGCAGGCTTGCAGGTCAAACCAAGAGGCTGTGGTGCATTTTTGGGTGATGTTTACCCTGACATGTGACTCAGCAGGTCAAAATGTGCTCAAGGCATCTCATCCCAGCCCTAAATCCACGGAGCCACTGCTCCCTGTCTCTCTTCTCTCTTTTTATCTGTGGTGCACAGCATGTCTGTGCTCCCCTATCAATGTATCAGGCAAGAATACCTCATCTAAAGTGTATACATTACCTAATAAAATCCTTCTTATTTGGGATTATTGCATCAAATTTTAATTTCCTCACTCGAGTAACAGCATGTCAGCCAGCCCGTCAGCGGAGAGCCGATAGAAGGTGAAAAGAGTGGATAAACTGCAGCAAATTACCACAAACAGATCTCTATCAGCCCTTTGACTGGAATTGACTGGAATTAAGAAGTGAGAAATGGGATTTTTTTTTGCCGTGGCAGCTTTCTGAAGCGCTCACCCCCCTCCCCTCCTCCTGCTGCAACGCTGGGCTGCGCTTCGCCTTTCAAGTCCCTAATCCTGTAAGAGAAGAAGAAGAAAAAGGGGTGGAGGGGCCTGAGAGGGGAGAGGAGTGCAGTTGTAGTTCTTATTTCTCTCAGGCCGGGATCTGGGAGCATAATTGAGAAGCACTTTGGGCAGGTGCTTTTTGTGACACTGAGAAGAAAGCAATTTCTTATCGGGCAGAGGAAGAGGACGCAGCAGGGAGAGGCTCTGCTGTCCCTCGAGGTGTTGTATCTTCTTTCTTGATGTTGTTTATCATCCCAGCATGGCTCAGGCATCTCTCCCAGGGCACCCAAGTGTGCCTGCAGCTGTGGCAGAGCTCTGAGGCGTGTTTTTCATCCTCAGGAGGGTTTTTGGGTGTCTGTCCTGGCAGCAGCTGGAGGTTGGGTGGTGTGGTTGGTGTCCTGGAAAGGAAGGGTTGTGCAAGCATTGCCACAGGCTGCCTGGGTAGTCATGGAATCACCATCCCTGCAGGGATTTAAAAGACGTGTGGATGTGGCACTTGGGGACATGAGTTAGTGGTGGCCTTGGCAATGCTGGAGGAATGACTGGATTGGATGATCTCAGAAGGCTTTTCCAACCTGAATGGTTCTGGGATTCCCTGTCCTCCAGACAGGCTGGTAGGGGCTGGAGGAATGGCTGGTCTGGGTGATCTCAGAAGGCATTTCCAACCTGAATGGTTCTGGGATTCCCTGTCCTCCAGACAGGCTGGTAGGGGCTGGAGGAATGGCTGGTCTGGATGATCTCAGAAGGCTTTTCCAACCTGAATTATTCTGGGATTCTGTGTTCTGCAAACATGCAGATAGGGGCTGGAGGAATGTCTGGATTGGGTGATCTCAGAAGGCTTTTCCAACCTGAATTATTCTGTGATTCTGTGTTCTCCAAACATGCTGGTAGGGGCTGGAGGAATGGCTGGGCTGGATGATTTCAGAAGGCTTTTCCAACCTGAATGGTTCTGGCATTCCCTGTCCTCCAGACAGGCTGGTAGGGGGTGGAGGAGAGGGGCCATTTCCCCTTGCAGAGCTGCTGTGACGAGCCCCTGCTTTTCTGCACCCCAGCTTCTGCACCTCAGGCAGCACTGCAGCTTCCCTTTGTGGGTGCAGGAGGAGGATTGCACTCTCCAGGAGACAAGCTGAGGGCTGTGAACGGGTGCTTCATCCCACAGGGAGCCACGTGAGGCCAAGAGTGAGGCCAAACCCCACTGGCACACAGCCCCAAGACCAGCACTTGTATTCCCTCATAGTACAATGGTACAGATAACATGTCAAACATCATTAAAACAGTTTTAATTCTTCAGCACCATCCCCCTCCTCCTCAGAAACTCCTTGAGTTGAAGAAATAATGTAGAATCAGTGCTGGTTTTGCCCTAGAGTCTCAATAGCTCAGAGTTAATTCTTTCTTACAATATTTCCAGCCCATCAGTGTGAACACTTTATTAAAAGCTCAGGGTTTTATTAAAAAAGGATTGATTTACCCCTGCCCCTCTTCAAAAACCCTCTGATTTTGTTTGGATAATGTGCCATTCTTTATTTTCTTTGCCTTTTTTTAAGCATAGGCTTTCCCAGATTATTACTTTTCTAAACCTTCTTCCTCCTCTCCCAGAGGGGAAGAGTTATTCTGTTCTCTCTGTACCCACCAGCCACTGCTGTCTGCAGTGGGCGGGCGAGCTGTGACTTGTTTTAAAAGCAAACTCAGGGATATTTGGGAGTTTCTAAGAGCTCCAGGCTCTTGCCACAGGTTGTGCCATGTGCCACTTCTTCGCCCCCTTTCCTGGGAGCTTCAAGGCTGCTCCCAAACGCTGTGGTTGCTCAGGAAGGGAATGTCCATCCCCAAGAGGCGGCATCTGCCAGACTTGTGGGCACCTGGATGGAAACCAGGTGGGATGTGAAGGATCTTGCTGTGGTTCCAGGAGTGGCATCCATGGGTGGTAGGGAAGCCAGCACCACTCCAAGATGTGTTTCTTGGACACTGGTGAAACGTGGCTCATCCCCAGGAGGTGCTTGTGGAGCAGAAGGCTGCAAGGAGAACGGGGGGGAGCCCCAACGCCAAAACCCAGCAGCAGGATATCATCATCATCATCATCATCATCATCATCACGGGCCTGCCGAGGGCAGAGGGCGAACCTCAGCGTGGTCCCTCACAGCCCTCATTCCTGTGATCAAATCTCTGGATAATTTCTTTCCCGTGGGCAGCTCTATGGCTGAGATATCCGAGTGGATTCGCTCTCCACCCCTCCCAAACTTCCCCTGCTGCCACATCCCCGCTCACCCTTTTATCTCTGCCTCCAGCCCTTCCCCCTGGCTCCTCCAGGAGGGGCCTCTCCCGCAGACAAAGCGGCCCATTGCTATTCCCCAGCCGTGGCAGGGCCCTGCCTTCCCTCTGCAGGAGGCAATTCCCATTCCGTGCCGCTCCCGAGCCGTGTGACAGGTGACAAGGGAGCTGTCACACGGCCCCGGTGCCTGCTCCCACCGCCCCTCCCGCTGGGCCAGGCACGGGAGGGGCTCCTACCTGCCCCGTGGGCTCGGGAGATTAAAGATTGAATTTGATTCTGCCGAATGTGAGGGTAATGCATAATACAGTACAGAATATATAATAACACATAAAATATAATATATAGTGTATAATATAATTTATATACATATATAGAGAGTATATAGCTATACATAGAATGAGTATATATATACATACAGTACAGTATATAGACAGTATATATATATACAGTATAATACTATTATATTGTATAATATATAATTATATATTATATATAATTATAATATATAGACTGTATAATCTAATACCATTTATATACATATATAGAGTATATAGATATATAGAGAGTGTGTATATATATACATATAGTACATTACAGTATATATACAGTATATGTATACAGTATAATACTATTATGCTGTATAATATATAATTATATATTGTATATAATTATAATATATAGACTGTATAATCTAATACTATTTATATACATATATATAGAGTATATAGATATATATAGAATGTGTATATATATACATGCAGTACAGTCTATATACAGTATATATATACATTATAATACTATTATACTGTGTAATATATAATTATATATTATATATAATTCTAATATATAGACTTTCTAATCTAATACTATTTATATACATATATATAGAGTATATCAATATATAGAGTGTGTATATATATACATACAGTACATTACAGTATATATACAGTATATGTATACAGTATAATACTATTATGCTGTATAATATATAATTATATATTATCTATAATTATAATATATAGATTGTGTAATATAATACTATTTATATACATATATAGTGAGTATATATATGTACATACAGTACAGTATATAGACAGTATATATATACAGTATAATACTATTATACTGTATAATTATTTATTATAGAGTATACTATTATACTGTATAATATATAATTATATATGATATATAATTATACTGTATAATAATATAATACTATTAATATGCATAGAGAGAATATAGATATATAGTGTGTATATATATATATATAACTATATATAGAGAGAGAGTGTATAGTATAAAGTATAATACATTATAAATTATACATTATAATTTTGCATTGTAATTTTACATTATAATTTATGCAAAACTATGCTGGGACAGGGCACCCTGAAATGCATCACCACACCCTGAAACACATCACCCTTTTTCTTCCCCTCCACTTTGCCCTGCCCTCCTTCCCACATCCCCTGTTCTGCTTTCCCACCTGCTCCTTCCCCACTCTGGCAGTGGTTTTCTCTCTCTCTGTGCTCTTGGGAAAGCACAGTTATTGTCAGTAATTTAGAGGCTCTCTGGGTGGCTGCTGAGCCTCAGCAGCCGAGTGCTGCTCAGAGGCCAGTGACCTGGGATTTATGGCTAATGCTCTCGGTTAATAACATGGATTTACTTAAGGAGTCTGTTGGAATGCCCTCGGAGATCAGGGAACAGGCAGCCTGCCTGGCCCTCAGAGCCTTCTTTATGGCCAGCAGCGGCATCCAGCCCCCAGGGACAGGGATGTGGAAGTCCTGTGAGTCCCTTCTTTCCACCAGTGATGTTTCAGCTTTCCCTCTGGCCTTCAAATGATGGATTGCGGGGCAAGCACGAGGCTGCCGACCCGCTCTGCTCCCTCGTTAGATATGCAAACGCCTCTGCTGACATTTCCTTTGAGGGGAAAGAAAAAAAATAATAAAAACTTTGCTGCTTTCCCCACTGTTAATAAGCCAATGAAAACAAGAACAGCTGAGTTGTAAATTTTTTCACACTACATTAATTACGGGCATGTGCATGTGTTGGTATTCACAGGGGCTCACTGCACTGCGGCGGGGGAAGTTGACTTATGGAGCAGGATATTTTTATTTCAGGAGCTAAACAAGAATTTTGGATCCCTCTTATGTTGTTCTTGTCAGTTTTGGGGGATTCTTGGATCTTTCTGCTGGGCTATAGGAACAGTGCAGGATGGAGGATGAGGTGGGTGAGCTGGCAGCTGCAGAAGCTCCTGCCCGTGGGTTCTCAGCATCTGTCCAGCCCTCCTTCTCCTCCTCAAGGGTTTCAATTAAAATCTCTTCAGCTCACTCAGTTGTGCAGCTGGATGCTGATGGTCAGTGTCAGCAGCCCTTATTGCCTGGGGTGCCTCATCTGAGGAACACAGCGGGAGAAGAGGCCAGGTTGAAATTGGGAAGCCAATGGCAGATCAAACTCAAGGTGGTGGTGAAAGGGAATTGATTCCTGGTTGTGATGCCCTCAGCATTCCCAGCTACATCCTGGGGTGGGTTAGCAGAGTGGATCAACACTTGCACCAGAGTGATGAGTACTGAGCCTGAGCTGCTTCGAGGGCAGGCAGTGGGATTTTCCATGACCTGCCATGTGCTAGGACAGATTGTCCCTCAGCAGCTGGCCCAGGGTGAGAGGTGCAGGTCATTGTGGCAGCCCCAGCAGTGCTGTGACACCTCTGTCCCCTGTCCCTCCCCAGGGCACCACCGTGAGGATGATCACGGCCGTAGACCAGGACAAAGGACGTCCCCGGGGCATCGGCTACACCATTGTGTCTGGTGAGTCCTGGGGGCATGGAGGGGACAGCAGGGATGGAGGGATGGATAATGGATGGATGGATGGATGGATGAATGGATGGATGGATGGATGGATGGATGGATAGATGGATGGATGATGGATGGATGATGGATGGATAATAGATGGATGGATGATGGATGGATGGACAGATGGATGGACAGATGGATAATGGAGGGATGGATGGATGGATGGATGGATGGATGGATGGATGGATGGATGGATGGATGGATGGATGGAGGGGATAACCCTGCAATAAGTCTTTGTACATCCCATCCCTGCGAAATCATGGAGTAGAATAGATAAAATGATTTAGACTGATTTAAAGATGTTTGTTCCAACCCCCCTGCCATGGGTAGGGACACCTTCCACTAGACCAGGTAGCTCCAAGCAAATTTTTCACATTGAAATGATGAGCCACAAACAGCTTGGCTTCACACAGCCCCATAGAGGGGATGTTTTGTTCCAGGAAGGAATGGGACTGAGTATGGACTGAACAGCTCCTGGTGGTTTCTGTGGTATTTCCCAAAAGTTTCCGAAGATGTGATGCAAGGACTGGGCCTGTGAGGGTGCAGAGCTAGAGGAGGAAGCTTAAGTAAAGTGGTGGTGGCTTTGTGCCTTCTGACAGGATTGAGCCTGTCTTTGCAGTCTGGCTCTGAAGCCTGGGAACCCTTCCTGGTGTGGATGAGTGGATCACTGCTGGGCAATGCTTGGCCCCTTTGGCTCCATAGCCTGAGGATCCCTTCTGATGGCAGCAGGGGCAGGGGCAGGGCAGGCTGGGAAGGTGTTTCCAGATAAAACCACCTGCCTTGTGGGAAGGCCAGTTTTGGGGGGCTTGGGCCTGCTTCATTTAAGATGCCTTGAGTTCAGCAATCTCTGCCATAGCCCAGCTGACTTTGATGCTCCCAGGGCTGCACTCAGATGCTGCTTTGGTGAGGACAGACAGACTGCTTGGGGTGACCCAGGAGCGAGGCACCAGCTTGGTGGGTGTGGGTTGTAACCCTCTTCCTGGCATCATTTTTTGGGTTGGTTTTTTTTTTTTCCAGCAAGAAACAGGGGCAGTGCCTCCCCTCCCCGCTGTGCCACATGCTCCAGGTGCTGTCCCCACATGCAGGAATAATTTCCCAGTTTCTTTTCCTTAAAGCCCAGCCATTTCAAACCCTCTTTTAATCAGCCTCAAGGGTCAAGGTGATTTCACCCTGACTTTCAAGTCCACTGATCCTGACTGCAAGTATCCAGCCTTTGAAGATGCGAGGATTATTTATTCCCTCTAATTCCCTCTGCAATTTATTCAAGAGATTGTCCCAGATTGTGGGTATCAGCTGGCCAAGGTGCAGCAGGGACTCTCTTCTGGCTGATACAGGTTCTTTTTCACTGGAGACTGGACTGAAACATCAATCTGATTTTGCAGAGGTTGCTGAATTATGGTGAGGATGGTAAAATAGCTGTCAGCCTGGCCATCCTGGATGGGCAGTGGGATGGTGGAGGGAGGATCAGGGTTCTCTGGGATCCAGGTGGAACATGGAGAGAGCTGCAAGGAGATCACTGCACACAGCCTTGCATCTGCTTGTGTGTGCCAAGAGCTTAACCCTTGCCTGCAGTCCTGCCTGGTGAGGGCAGCTCTCCTACCAGAGAATCCAGCTGAACAGATCAAAAGAGCGATTAAACTACTTTGCACTGTTATTTTTTTTCCCCCAAACATGAGAATTACAAAGTGTTTTCCTAACTGGCCAGGAATCTTTCTCCTGTCATCAGCAGGGTCTTATGGAGAAGGGGTTGGATGGGAAAGATCAGATTCTGTGGACAGAGCTGATGTTGCTTTCTGATGTGTGAGAGTCCAGACACAGGACTGGTATCTAATGTGCTTCCAAAATCCTGCTCAGCCAAGGCAAGCCATTTCCTTTTTGGCAGGCAGGTAAAGCCTAATTAATTTCTCATTATCCTCAATCACTATGGTAAAGGTCAGCGAGCAGATTTTTGCGCCTGAGCTGGAAAATTTTTATGGCAATTTTGCAGGAAAAAAAAAAGAAGAAAAAAAAAAAGCCTAACATATGGGAACGGGGAAGCAAATTAAATTAGAAACCAACCGTAAGCAAAAGTGAAAGTGGCTGGTAGAAGTAGTAATTAAACCTGGCTCTTCAGCTCCCTTCCAGGAGGGGAGGTGGCAATGATGCTGCTCCCATTCCCCTGCAGGGATGCATGATGCCTTTTCCCAGCTCTCAGAGTTTTTTGGGCACAGGGTTAGCATGTGGCTGGTCTGCTTTTGCCTTTTGGGCTGGTATATCCGGCAGTAGAGAGCTGAGAAGCCGCCTGGCAGTTCATCATACCTTTGGTGTTAATGCCTAAAGCATCGGTGCGATTTGGAGGTGGGGTTTAAAAATTAATTTGGAATTGCTGCTGTCCCGTTCAGCTCCATCCCTCAGGCAGCCACGTCTGGGGATGTACTGCAGCAGCTCTTATTTATACAGCTATCTCCAGCACAAGGTCCTCCCGTGACAGGAACACAATAAAACTAAAAGATTAACCATAACCACATAAAATAAGACTTGAGATCTAGCTTTATGCCGCCAGCTTACAAAGCTGTTAAGGCTGAGATGATGGAGGAGCGCTGGTGTAGCTGTGCCATGGCTTTGGCTGCTTGTCCTGCCTGTGCTGGGAATCATTTCCATATCTAATAGGAAAAAGCCATTCAGTTGTTTCTGCCCCTTCCTTCCCCTCAGAGTGTTTTAACTCCAGGAAAATGAACTTTTTCACTTCACACCTTACCAGGACCGGGCTCACTGCCCAATAGAAAAAGAAACCCAAATTGAGACCTCACAATTCAAGCCCCTTGTGCCAACAGGCTGGTCAGTGCCAGGGCTCCCATTGCTCCAGAGGGTGTTCCTGCTGCTTCTCCTGTGGCCAGAGCCCTGTGTTAGCCCTCCCTCCCTCCCTGGCTGCAGTGACAGGTTGGAGACGCTCAGCCACTGAGGTCAGGACTCTGTTTGAAGGACAGATAATTAATCCAGCAAAGTAATCCACAGCTCCTTTTTGGCAGATTTATGGAGATAGCCTCTGTGCTGGGGACTCTGCCTCATCATCTTTCATTTCCCAGGCAAAGCCAGTGACTTGTTGTATAACACGACCTGTTCTAGATAAGGCTTTTCATTTAGGGGAGCTCTCCGGGCTAACAGAGATTGATTTTCCCGGCGGGAATCGGGAGGGCCCTGGCAGTTTTGGGCAGGATCAGCCCTGCAGACGGCAGTGTGTTTTCACATTTGCTGCCTCTGCACACTGCCTGGGGCACGGGGAATCCTCTGGCTCTTTAAGGGAAGGATTTTCAGCGTGAGTTAAACAGCAATTTAATTAATAAGTGGGAGGAGACTTCAGCCCGCGAACTCTTCTTAGGAAAACGTATTGACTCACGTGTTGCTTGCTAGCAGTAAACTTTGGGCTTCATTTATTTCCAGGAGACTTGGAGTCTCCTGGCAGGAGGGTGTGAAGGTGATCTGTGCTGCTTGGGCAGGCACTGAGGGGTTAACCCAGGGGACAGGGTCCCACATGTCAGTCTCTCCCTGCCTGACACATTTCAGGTACGGTGATGGATGGGCAGTGGGAGATTGCACAAGGGCAATCTATACGTCCTTCCTGGGGCTTGGAAAGTCCTTCAGGGGAGAGGAGAGGGAGCTTTCAGTCAGAGATGGTCCTTAGGGCTATTCACAAACCCTCAGGGTGGGGTTCTTCCCCCCACCCCCCCCAAGTGGATTGTTTTATGAGACTGATGCAGTTTCTAGCAAAGCCTCTCTTCCTTAAGCTGGTGCACCCCGAGGGAAACATGAATTAAAAATCATCATTTGCACAATGCAACAGAAGTGTGAGTTACAAAAGTCTGAGGGAAGCTGAAAATAATTGTTCTCCATCTTCTGGATTTCCTGCTAAGGAATAAAATGTCATAGATATATTTTTTATATATATAATATGTATATATGAGTAATTAATTAGTGCAGTAGGACTCTTAGAACATGTGTGCTTTTAACAGAGCCCACTGCCTTCTTTATGAAAGTGCAGCATGAATCCTTGAGGAAAGGTCAAGTGGCCAAAGAGGTCTCCAAGCCCTCAGCTGCTGACATCCCCCTCCGTAGCTTGACCTGACTTAATAAAGAAGGCAGAGCAAAGCACTTCCCTAAAACCCTTAAACCGGATATTGGGGGAGCACCCTTGGAAGGGGGGACCTGCTCGTTTTGCTGTTCCCTACCTCGCTCCAGTTTTTCCCACATTCTCCTCGCTCGGTGAACTGACGGGGTGTTGAAGCCCTCATAAATTCCAGCTGCTGGGAGGGCCTTCCTGTGTGATTTAAAGGCAGCCATCACAGCAGAACATTTCGGTAGGAGGACACGCTGATGGGTGGAAAAGTGCCTGGCGCCGAGTTATCCATCAAAAGCTGTTTGTTCCCACCCTGCCAATGCAAGGGGATGAGACAGCACAAAGCAAAGATGGTGGCTGCGGTCACAGCCCCTCTTCCCTTGGCTCAGTTGCCCCCCATCTTCCTGCAGGCTGTTTTTTGTCATCGTGTTGGCATCTAGCTTTGGCTCCCTGGCAATCCAGGAGTCGTTGGAAAGAGATATGATTGGGATAATGGTTTGCGTGGCAGGTGGTCCCCCAGCAAACGGCCCGCTGTAATTAAAACTATACATTCCCTTTTATGTGGAAACAGGAAACAAAAGCACCTTTTCTGCTTAATCTCTGGGACTTCCTGTTCAGCTTCTTGGGATTTAGTGTGTGTTCAAGGTTGAGCAAGCTGGTCTAGTGGAAGGTGTTTGGAATGAGATGATCTCTGAGGTCCTTTCCAACCCAAATCCGTCTGGGATTCAATGTTCACCACCAGGGGAGAACAATGAACCTGGACCACCTCTGTTCATGTCGTGGCTAGCAAAAACAACTGGTTCTGAGGTGGTTTAATGGAGGAATTCTGGTTCTGAGGTGGTTTTCCATGGAGGACTTTCAGAAAGCTGTGGATCCTGGAAATGTGGGGTTTATGTCAAAAAGCCCATTTGAGATGATGTAGGGGAACAATGGTTGTGGTCCAAGACTCAGAATCCTTTTGTGTGTGGAATTACACTCAGAGCAGAAACTCTGCATGTTCTGTTCTCCTCTCTGGTACTCGGCCACAACTCCCAGGAAATCTGGGAGGGGAATTGCACCTTGGGTGATAAATACCTCCTTTTATTTCCTTGTACTGTACATTCCGTTCTAAAAAAGGGAACTGTGCGAGCATTTGGTGTGAGCTCCTTTTGTGGCTCTGCAAGATCACAAGTTCTGCTAGAATGGACAAATCTTCGGGGAAAGATACTAAAAGGGCCTGTTTGCAGAGCAGGCATGTGAGAAGCAGTGCTGGCACACAGCTTTGGGCTCAGATCCGTTATCCCAGAGAGCTGCATCTCCGCAGAAGAGCAGCAAACCAAGAGGAGGAGGGCACACTGTTTTTATACAGCATCTCGATTTGTAACAACAAGCTCAGGTTGTAACAACCAGTTTTCCTTTGGAAATTACTTGTTGCCTTTGAATTTAAGCACGGGGCAAGGTCCCTGCCCTGGCAGTGCTTCCCTGCCAGCAGCCTGGGGGCAGAAGCTCAAGGTGAAGAGCAGCGAGGTGCTCACGGCAGCTGATGGACTATTTATCTGCTAATAACTGTGTCTGTTGCTGACTCCATGAACCACGTCCAACAGCATCTATTTCTGTGCCCGAGGAGCCCTGACGGAGCACATTTTGATTAATAAATTATCCGGAGCAAGGTGTGTGATGGGTTCCCCTTTCACATCTCGTGAAAGTCACCCGCTCCAAGTTCAGCCCCAGCTCCCAACGTGAGCAGCCCTTCCTGCAGAGGAGGTGGGGAAATCATCCTGCCCTGGGAAAGCCCTGACTGACAGGTGGCTCTTCACTAGAGCAGGGCAGTAGCTGCACCTCTCCCTTGAAAGGTGCTCAAGGCTAACGGGGTAGGGAGGAAGGAGGAGATATTGATAGTGTGGTTTTTTCCCTCTTTTTTTCCCTTTTTTTTCCCCACCCCCTCCTCCTTTCTCTGGGTTTGAGCCAGTACTTTTAACAGCCTTTTTAAACTGAGAGCTTGGCTGAGGGCAATTAAACATTATGGCTCTCATCTATAAAACCCCTCGTTATAGCAGTGTTTCTCCAAAATGATGCCTATGCCACCATCCGTTCCTCAATGAGCTTGGAAAAACACTCTGAATGGGCTCCTGTGATCCATCCCAGTGCTCCCAGCCCAGCATCCCCTCAGTGCCTGCCTTCCCAGGCTCCTGTCTGGCTGCAGGGTATGCAGGAGCTGCTGCTGCCCCTGTACCTGCACACAGGATGAGAAACTTCTCCTTCTTCTTGACCAGTGTCATAACAAAAAGCTGGGTTTACAGGTCCTGAGCAAGCCTCTTCTTTGCCAGGTGGGATCAACAAGTCTGCCAGAAGTGGATTCATGCTGCAGTCCCAAAGTTCTCAATTTTTTCTCGTTGTCATTCTCCCCTTTCCCTCTGTTTTTCTGATATTTAAAACATTTCTTGCCTTGATTTCCTTCTCTCTGCCCCCCCCTTTTGCTGTTCAGCCTTTCCTTTCCCATCCTTTAATTTCTGCCACATTCCTGCGTGTACCTCTGGTCTCTCCAGAGAGAGGAAAGATAAAACAGGCTAATTTCTCCCCACCTTATTTTATTTTCCCCCTTGTTCTCTGGAGAGTGAAGGCACATGAAGATGATCAGAGAGATTTTGACAAGGAAAACATCTCGGGAAATGGGCATTGTTCAGCAGTGTGAGTGCTTCAGCAGGGATCACTGGTCAGAGCTATTGGAGACATTTCTTCCTCTAAATTTGCTAATTTGCAAAGCCAGGAATTCTCTGCTAGTAGAAAGGAAGCCCCAGTGGGCATAGGGTGAATGTTGGGGAGGATGAGCTAGAGAACAGCCTCTGATTTGCAGCCTGGGAGGCCTTTGGGCCCCCAGTTTAGTTGCCCGTCCTTCAAAAAGCACCATGGTCAAATGTGAAATGCATGACCCCTTTTTAGGACACGTAACACAGCACTGTGTTTAGTCAAATTCCTCCCCTATTGACCTAATTCCACCAAATTCCATTGTTTCTGCATTTTATTACACTTCATATCAGGGGGAGGTGACCCTGAGGAACAAACTTTACCATGGCAACCTGGTGTCCTGGAGCATTTAAATGCCTGGCAGCACAGTCCCATCCATCTCCTGTCCTTCAAAGCTGGGAGCAGAAGAAGCGTCCTTCAAAGCTGGGAGCAGAAGAAGCTTCCCAAGGAGTCAGCCATAAATTACAGCAGGAAAGGGGGAAGTCAGGATGGAAAGAGGGGAATTGCCCGAGGGAGGAGACTGGAGATCTTCATGTTCAGCAGCAAAAGATCAGGGAAAAAACCCACAAGGCCATTGCTAATATTTTAAGTAGCCTGGTGAGCTCATTAAGCTGGCGAGCGGCCAGTGGGGCATTGGGGATGGAGAGAAGAGAGAAGCAAGGACAGGAATGGGAGGAATTCTGTCCAGGAGGAAGATGGAATGGCTCAGTAATGGGGAGAAAGGTGTCAGGGCACGTTAGGGCTCTGGGAGAGAGAGGAGAGGCCAGGTGGCTCCTGGGGTGGGAGGGAGGGGATGGCCAGACCTGGAGGCTTTGGCCATCCTGAGGATGTAACCCCACATTCCTCTTCACAGAGAAAAGCAAGGCACAATTCTTCCCAAGAATACTTCTGGGTTTCACATTCTCTGAACCTCAGAGAAAGGAAAAACACAATTCTTATCACTTGCTGTGCCTGTGTTTGTGCAAAAGTAGAATGCGACGTGGAGATGGTTTATCCAAAGTGAGGATGTTTTGTTTCCTTGGCCTATCAGGGCCAAGAGTGTGTGTGTGGACTGTTGGGTGACAGTCACAGGATTCAGAGCAGCGTGAGCAGGGTTGAGTGCTTGGCAGGTTCAGTTTTAGATGTATAGAATAATATAGTATAATAAAGTAATTAACTAGCCTTCTGATATCAATGGAGTCCTCCTCACCATTCCTCCTTCGTCAGGGCCCTCGCAGCTTTGCTGTACAAGGAAGGAGCAGCTGTGATCCAACAGGGGTTGGAAGGGAGCAAGGTGGATGCTGAGTGATGGGAAACAACTTTCTGTGGCAGCAGATCTGTCTTGCAGCTCCCTTCCAGGGAAATGACAAATGCTGTGTGTGTTTCCTTCGTGCTGAGATGTATTGAGAAGACAGGATTTATTTTTTACTTCCTTTTGACTGGGATGACTGGAATTTACCTGCAGGGTTTCCTGGCTCCTGTCTGTGTCTGTTCCAGGGGTTTCTGCATGCCTCAGGGTGCTGAGGGGAGCTGTGTGGGTGACCATATGCCTGGATATATAACCTCCCTGCTCATCACTAATTCAGCAGCCTGCTCTGCTTTTGTGTCAGGCTGGGGTCAGGTGTCCCAGGCTCCACACACCAACTGCTGGCTTTTGTCTGGCTCACAGGCAGAGCACCTGGAGCTGCCACAGCACATTCCCAAGCAGGACATTGTCCTTTTGGTGTCTGCTGGCCATGACACTCGAGCATTATCGTTGGTCAGGGTCTATGCACAAATCACAAACAGGACGGGGCTGCTGGGAACGTGCCTTGAGCTGTTTTATTTTCCAGCATCAGCCTCATTAAATGGTTAAGAGAATGGGAAGATGCCAGCAGCTCCCATCCCAGGCAGTAGACAAAGAACTCAATGTTACAACTCACTTTATAAGTTTTTTGACCAATCACACAAAGCAAAAGCACATTGACAGTAGTTCTATCTAATTATTATAAGCACACGTACCTTTTTTTTTACCTTTGGTTAAAACAATGCTTGCTTATTTCAAATAAAAGACCTGCTTTTAAGCCTTAAAACACAATGCACAGAGCTCCATTATTAAGCTTAAAACTTCTTAATATCTTTCTAGATAAACTTTTCTGCAGCTTAGGGAGTTATTCTAGACAAGCATTAATACACAGACCATTGTTCTATTTGTCCTTACTTTTCTACTTTTTACATAATTTTTCTGCTGACCAATCTCATGGCTGCTGCTTAGCTCTAATCACAGTTCTGCTGTGTCTGAGGCCTGCCTTTTGCAGCTTTCCCAAAACCCTCTGATTTTATGGATTCCCACAGAGCATGTTGTCTTCATCCCCTCTGGGTGTCCGATTCCAGAGGAGAATTCAAGCTGGGATGGGATGGGATGGGATGGGATGGGATGGGATGGGATGGGATGGGATGGGATGGGATGGGATGCTCAGTGGCATCCTGGCTGCTTGCCTGCACGCAGGGACAGACACAGGGACCAAATTTGGCTCCAGCAGAGGAAAACCAGGCAGCTGCACAGGGTCAATGCATATGGCAAGAGCATTAAAGCAGGGCAAGTGCCACACGATTTTGCTGATACTTTCACTGGCTTCTAATACATCCA
Source organism: Geospiza fortis (assembly GCF_000277835.1). Classification (NCBI taxonomy): domain Eukaryota; kingdom Metazoa; phylum Chordata; class Aves; order Passeriformes; family Thraupidae; genus Geospiza; species Geospiza fortis. The sequence continues at coordinate 119,116 of NW_005054515.1, forward strand.
GCTAAGAAATTCCTGAGCTGTGTGAGGCTTCTCTATTACTTGATAGAATTTTTTTCTTTCTTTAAGCTCTGCAGCCTCTCCTTGAGTACATGTGGACTTGTATCCCCCTCAGCACCCTCTGGCAAGCTAAACCACCACCTGTTTGTGGAGAATTCTTCATGGGCTTGGTCCATCTGTGCCTCCCTGTGATTATCCTGGGCTGATGTCCTTTAACCCCTGGATTTTAGGAGGGAGGCCATGCCCACCTCAGGAACACAGTACCCTGCAAATGCAGGTGGTCATTCAGAGGGGAGCAGCTGGATTTGGTCCTGCTTTCAGCTTTGCTGTTGCAGATTTTAATAACTAAAACCCTTTGAAATTCTTCAGCTGCCTCCAGCACTGGCAGCTTTTGGCTGTGGAAGGAGAGCCCCATTTTGAGCCCTGAGCTGGGACAGGTGAGAGGAGGAGGGCAGTGTTACAGCCATGAGATTTCAAAGCACTTTGGAATGGTGTGCCAGGTTCCTAGAGCCCACAGCTTGCAGCTTGTGTCCTCTTGCTCCCCTTCCTGTTGCCTCCAGCACTTTTTTGTGCCAGCTGCTTGTGCTCACATTCCTGTTATTTTTCTCAGGTAACACCAACAGCATCTTTGCACTGGACTACATCAGTGGAGCCTTAACCCTGAATGGGCCCCTGGACAGGGAAAATCCTTTCTACAGCTCTGGATTTGTCCTCACAGTGAAGGTGAGACTGCTCCAGCTGGGAAGCATATGGACAGAGCAGGATGGGGAGGACATCCTGCTGGGGACAGCCATTTCCAGATAATGCTGCAAATCTGGGGGATGTTGTTCTCTTGGGCATCCAGAGCCATGATGTGCTGACCAACACAGTCTGTCACTATAGGACATGAAATAACACCACACACGCACACACTGATGCTCTCAAGGTGGAAAAGGGAAGTTTATTTTCCGACCCCAACATTTACAGATTTCCAAAAGTGACAGTGGATTGGAGGGTGAAAGTGCCACCTCTCCAATGACACTGGACAAACCAACAGTCCATCAAATTTCTCCTCCTCCATAAAAGAATGTAAAACAGTAAGTTATTTACAGAAAGTGTGTGAGAAAGTTCGTCACAAGAATGTAAACATCAGAAGGCTTAGAAAATCCTAAAAAATCAGGGCAACAACAGTCCCCTTGTCTGGTGGCCCAAAACATGATGTGTGAGGGCATTTTTGCCTTCCTGCCTACTGGCAGCATGCAGATACCCCAGGCTTGCATATGGCACCAGACACATACCCAGGCACCTGAATTGTGCCTACTTTTGCCTGTTTTCCCTCTTTCTCCCCACCAAAGCCCTGGATAAACACGACATTTTGTCCTGTCAGCAGGCAGTGGTGTAACAGGGCATCATCTGTGCCTTCCTGGCACGGGGAGGGAGTGATGCTGGAAGTTGCCTTGTCAAGAAAAGGCACTGGAGCGTGGCTTTCCAGCCCCACCAGCCCCACCTGAGAGTGACTCCCTGGCTCTGCTCACAGCCCTGTAATTAAAATCAATACCAAGCTGGGCAGCTGGTTGGAAACACATTTAGAAGTATGGATTCTGCTGGGCCAGGGTGGGGAAAAATCAGCAGCGTAGGAAGGGTCATTGATTGGGAGGGAGGCAGCCAGCACATTGCCTTCTTGTTCTGGCAAGTGTGATGCCTCCTTGGAGAGGGGCAGAGGCACAAAAAATCACCCCTCTAGGTCCCAGACACAGTTCACACTGTGGAGCTTTGTGTGTGAGGAGGAGATCCTCACCCGCCCCTGGTATCGTTTCGTTCAGGCTTTTATAATTTCAAAAATCAAGAGAGGGTGGGTTGTCTGGTTTTAATAGGGACAAAAATATCTGTTTAATCTTGGAAAGGTTTGTGAGCCTGAAAACTTGCCCGTTTTCCTGCCTGCATGACAATGGAGTTCCAGCCACGTTCTGTTGCTCTGACAGATTTCCATGTCCTCTCCCCACAAACTTCGCATCCTCCCGCAAATGCCAGCTCTGTGCATCCCGCATCCCCAGGACCCAAAATGTTCCCTGCTGCTCTCATCCTGGAGCACACAGTGAAAATACAGCTGGATTGCTCCTCGCTGGGATCAGCCTGTTCTGCTGCTGTGTGCAGAAGCGGTGAATAGCAATGAGCCGTGTGGGTCGTGAGAGCGTTGCTTTTCCATGCCCACAGCAAAGCAAGATTATCCAAAGGACAAGAGGAGGGACTCGCCTTGAAAAGGCTGTTTCATGAGTCCTGCTTCTCTGGCATTAAAATCTGCAGTCTCTTTTTGGGAAGGCAGAATTAAAGTCCTTCTTGAGACAGAGGTGTGATGTGGACTCATGACTCAGCTCTGTATTTAGACACATGTTGCCAAACCTATTTTAAGGTCCAAGTCTTCTTTTCCTCTGGTGCCCTAGTTTTCCATCCCTATGTTTTTCAGCAAATTGAGTGGTTCACTGTCAGCTCCCAGTCCCACATCAAGGATGGCAGAGGAGAGAGCAGGAGTGCTCTTTGCCCCTTCTTTTGTGGTCTGTCCCCTACATCTCACAAGGAACGTTTTTTTGTTTGAATGTTTGTGGCAGGGAAATCTCCTACTTGTTCTTGTGTGACTCCAAGTCCTGCCAACCTGTTGCAGGAGAACTTGGCCACAGCCATCCTAAGGGAAACGTTAAACCCCTGGGAAGGTTTTTGTGAGACTAAAGCATGAGTGATGGGAAAGCTGGGCCAACATCTCTGTGTGTTAATGGAACGATGGCAGAGCCACTTGGAAAATCCTTCCGTGGCAAAGTGGAGGATGAGAAAGCTGCAAGAGTGTCCACTGTGCACACTTTCCTTATATTCATTCCTTCTGGAGAACAAAGGCTGCCCTGTTTTCTGTTTCCTTGCAGGGGACAGAGCTGAACGACGACCGCACGCCCTCCAACGCCAGCATCACCACCACCTTCAACATCCTGGTCATCGACGTCAACGACAACGCGCCCGAGTTCAACAGCTCCGAGTACAGCGTGTCCATCCCAGAGCTGGCCCAGGTGGGCTTTGCCCTTCCCCTCTTCATCCAGGTGCAGGACAAGGATGAGGTGAGGTTTCCTCTCCCTCCTTTGCGGGGTAGCACTGGTTGGGTTTTGGGGTGGGCAGGGGAGAAGTCACTGCATGGTTCTGTCCCAACACCCCCTTTTCCAGCTCTCACTGCTGCCATTGCTCTGTTTGCTGTGTACCCCCAGTCCAATTTCCCCCTCTAGTGTGCAGGCACTAATGCAGTCAGGATTGCAGGGCCCCTGAGAGCCAGAAAATAGGATTGTCTGGGAGGCTGATCCCTGGCTGCTTCTGAAGGCTCTTGTCAGGCACTGCTTTGCCAGTCTGGTTCAGCAAAGGAGGAGTTTTCCTTCTGGGCTCCTAGGGGGGACCTGCCAGGGACAGGGAAGGCAGGAGCCCCAAGCTAAGTCAGGGAGGATGTAGGAGATGCCCCTCAGAGTGGGGAGGACTGGGATGCCAGTTCATCACTGCAAACAAGGCAGGAGCTTTGGAGGCTCGTTCCTCCCACGTGTCAGCGGAGCTCCTGTTCGTCACGCGCCGATCCGTGCCGTGTTTGGGATTGCAGCCTCTGTTCCAGCCTTGGGCTCCCAGCCTTCAATTACTCTGATTATTTGACTTGTGCACTTCACGTCTGGCTGCTCCTGTGTGCTGGTCCCCCCCCAGCCCCGCCACGCTGCCTGCTCCAAAGCAGTGCTGACACCTCATGGTGAGCTGGCCAAAACCGCTGGGAAAGGCTCTGCCCGCAGGCTCCTGCTGTTCCTCTTCGGGCTGAGCAGGAGATGAGGGCAGAGGGTTTGTCAGAATAAATGCCATCATAAATGGGTTGGGTTGGAAGGGACCTGAAAAATCAGCTCGTTCCAACCCCCCTGCCACAGGCAGGGACAGCTTCCACTAGAGCAGGTGGCTCAGAGCTCCATCCAGCATCACCAGGATGTTTACCTGATGCTTCAGGTAATGGGAAACAAAACATCCCCACCCCCAACCCCCAAATCCTCGTGGGTCAGTTAAAATGTGCACCTTTAAGTTGCCTTTTCTGGCTGAGAAGATGGACTTGCTATTCCCCAGCCCTGGGTGGAGCTCACCCCGTCTCGTCAAGCCACCCAGAAATCCCATTTTTTTCCATCTGAAGTGATTATGACACAGGACTAATAACTTACTGGTGACATGATGTCACCACGCAGGAGTTATGAGTTCAGCCTGAAGAGGTGCAGATGAGCTATTAAGCAGATAAAGAGACTGTTTTTTCTTGAAAATGTCAATTGCTAATAAAGAAGATATGGATATGACAGATGCTTAGGATAGTTTCTGAATAGAGCTGCTGTCGTGCTTGCTGAGAGATGTCAGCAGATCCATTCTTGAAGGGCATTGTAACACTTCTGTTTGTGCCACCAGGATGAAGGATCTGTCATTATTTCTGGTTAAAAGCTCATTTTACTGGAGTGACTCCCATTCAAGAATTCACTTTTCAGCCTTGCTAATTTTAAAATGGGAGAATAAAAAATAGCCTCGCCTTCCCCATCGCAGCAGCAAAAAATACACGCTGTTCTTTTGATGTATTTCTTTAACTTCCTGAGATTTCCCCAAAAGAATTAGCTGAGATTTTCAAAACTGCTGAGAGAGGATCTCTCGTGCTAAGGGAGTCTGAAGGAGTTTTGCTGTACATGTCCTGAGAGACCATCATATTAACACAGATTGCTTTGACCGTGGCATTATTTTCACTGATAAGAAGCAGAGGAGAGCTGATTCTTGGAATATCTGGAGGGAGGAAAGTTATAAGCAATTGGTTACTTTTTTTTCCTGCATTATCCTGTGATGGATCTTCCTTATTTCCTCTCATGGATGCTTGCAAGTGGGTTAACTGTCAAGGTAGCACTTTGGGGGGGAAAAAAAGGGAAAAGATGCCCGGCTTGTGAAAAAGATGTGTATGAGATAGAAGTAGGACTGCACCTGCAGGCAGCACTGCTTCCCAGAGAAGTATTTGTGGAGCCCTGAAGACCCACCAAGTTTCAGTGAAACAAACTACAGGAAGGTTAGAGAGTTGCCTGGAAGAGATATTTTGGATGCTCAAGTGCCCCGTGAGAGCTGTGAGGGGTTTACAAACCATCTGGATTCGAGGTGGCTGAGGTGGCACCAGGCTCTCTCTTCTCTCTGTGGGTGCAGGGGTGGAGGGATGTGTTGGCAAGGGCCGAGAACTTCAGGCAGGGATGTGACTGAGGACGTGGCTGACAGAAGCTGTTCTGGCAGCACTGGAGATGACACGACTCATTTGTGTGAGGGGCAGAGGGAAACCAGAGGAGAGTTGTACACATCTCCAGGGAAAGCAGGGAGAGAAACAAATGAGAGCAGATGGGTTGAGACACGGGAAATCAAAACCAGAGTCTTCGGGAAGATCACTTTGCTGGAGTTTGTCTCCTGCCTCCCACCTTATGTCACAGAGTCCTGGGAGATTCCCTTGGCAGATTGATTTATTTCCTGAGCATGGAAAATTCAGGCATTGCTCCTTTAGCCCTCCAGCTGATTGAGGGAGCAGCCTGGACTCTACTCCATGCAGGGGTCCTGTGGGTCTGGGTGGTTTATTGGGGAGCCTTCCTGTCACTGTGCCTTTGTAGAGCTGGGGAAAGGGCTGTCACATGGGTCTGGCCTTTAACACACACTGTGTGGGCTGCCAAGGCTGTTAAACAAGGCTTTTCAAAGCCAGGCCCACACAGCCTTTTTTTAACCGTGGGGTTTTTGGCCTTTCTTTCTTCTGGTGTGTTTTGCACAAACTGAAATGATGGCTTTTGGAAGGAGTCAGATTAAACCATTCAGCAAAGCACTTAAAAATGCATTTCTGAGGCACACAAGACCACACTTGAAAGCCTATGCCTGGCTTTCCCTCTGTGCTGTAAGTGCCTTTCTGCAGCTCAGCCGGCATTAACCTCTCAGACAAGGTTCCCAAGCAAGTGTCTCCAAGGAGAAGCCCTTCCTCAGAGCCCAGCCCCTGCAAACTCCCAGATTTCACCCCCAAACGTGGCCATGGTCTTGGGGCTGTGAGGTGGGATGGGGATCTCCTCAAGAGGAGGCAACTGAGCTGAGCTGAGGTGGCCCCACAGATGGATTTGGAGGCAGCCAAGAGGTGTTCAGCCAGGTGTGCTGCTTTTCCTTTCTGCATTCTCCAGGATTTACTGAAAGGGAAATGAGTACACAGGGTTTGCACAGGGTTTTTGATCCAGCCTTCTCGAGCAACCTGTCTTGTGGAAGGTGTCCCTGCCCAGGCCATGGGGCTGGAATGAGCTGAGCTTTACCATCCCTTCCAACCCAAACCATTCTGGGGTTCTGTGAGCCAAGAGAAAAGCACTACCTGCCGTGCAGCTGAGTTTCTCTCCCTGCCAGATAGAGAGCAGACCCCTGAGCAGCTTTCCCAAGCCATTCAAGAGCTGCTTAGGAAAATCCATTGAGGTTTCCCAGTGCTCAGGCTGAGCCTGCACTCAACTGGAGCCCCCCAGGCTGTGGCTGGGTTCTCCTCATTCACGTTGTGGTGGTTCTGCAGGGGGGAATAAATCCTGTGTGTGAGGCAGGAGATTAAAGCACTGACTTATCTGCTTTTACAGCAAGGTTTGTTTCCAGGTTGAGAACAAGAGCCCTGAGCTGGGGAACAGGTTGGTGTTAATTCAGAGGGCTCATCTGCTGCTGGGCTGGAATCTGGGAGAGATGGATGTTGATTTGAGATATGGATGCTGATTTGAGAGATATGGATGCTGATTTGGGAGACATGGATGCTGATTTTGGAGACAGAGGTATCATTTTTAGATATGCTGGTGGCTTGATGCAGTATCACAGGGAGAAGGCAAGGGTTTGGCCATCCAGGAAAAGGAGCAGGGCATCTTTAGGGCATCTCCCATTTCCTAATGGCTCCGAGCTCCATGGATTCCTGTTAGGGGAAGCAGCAGCCTGCCCTGCCAGGGCATGCCAGGGAAACCAGCTCTACATGGTTGAGTGAAGAGAAAGAAAAGGGCAGAAGCTATCTGAAGCACCACCATGATGGCCTGACATTTTAAAATCAGTTTGAAACAATTCTCTAAAATAAGCATATCGAGGAAGGTAAATGGGGAATTTTAAATAAGGAAAATCTGGGCCTTGGGAAAACGCTCTCTTTGTTGCACAGAGCTCCACCAGAGACCCCCACCAGGATATCCTGTGTGCCCATGAGTGTGCAGGTGGCAATATATGATTCATCCAGAGCATATATATGCATATGACAGGCACAAGCACTATAAATATGATCTACATGGCAAGGAAACTGTAAAGGGGAATTGACGGCACACGAGTATTCTCTCCCAAAAGTGCCAGCTGCCAGTCGGGCTGAATTAGATTTCACAGGGGTTTTTGCAATACATGGAATTCACCAGCAAATTACCCTTAAAGAGGGAAAATCAATCATTTGGAGCAGAGATAAGCTGAAGGCGAGGCAGCCTCGGATTGATCCCCGTCTGTGCAGGCGTGTGTGGAATTCAGCAGATAACCTGGGGAGAGCAGGGAAGGAGAAAACTCCTCCAGGAGGGAGGGAGCAGGCAAGGGCTGACACTTAGGAGGGACAAAAAGATGGGAGAATAGGGCTGCTAGCATGGGGAGGAGGATCAGAAGGGTTGGGGAGCATTTTGCTGCAGGCATCCTGCATTGCCTGCCAGCCCAGTGAGTTCCTTAGGGATGCAGGGGACAGGAGCCAGTGCCCAGGGAGCTTTCAAAAGGGTTATTGGCACAGGGTGGGAGAGGGGTGCTGGGATCCCAAGCTGGCTGGGCAGTGGGAGAGAGGCAGGCAACACCCAGAGAGGCTGTTCTGAGTTAAATGCTTTGGAATGGGTGCAGGGAATAACCCCCCTCATGCCCTGTGTTTTCAGAGGAAGGATTTGTGTCTGACTCACTAGAGCCAGGCCTAAGTTATCCTACACAAAAGGCACTAATTCCTTTCAAAAAAACCCCAACTTCTTCTTTCCCCTTCCTTCACCTCCACTCCCGAACTCTCAGCTCTTTCCTTTCTTTGGATTAGAACACAAACAGAATTTGAATGAATTCAGAATGAAGGATATTAAATCCTCTGTAGCTTGTTGTAGGTAATAGCCCAGAAAGTGCCTAGAAAGTGACTGAGAGGAAAGCTGGAGTTGCACTGGATTTTGTGCTTCAGGAAGGCAGGGCTCTCCATTTTGGAAAAGCAAATTGCACTGAGGGACCCAAAGGCAAATCTGTACTGAGGCAGCGTGAAAAGGACAAAACTGAGGATTCCCAGGCTGCTTTTCCCAAGTCTAGTTCAGTTTGTGCTGAAAATGATTGCAGGAAATCAGCCTACCAAAGCACCTCAGGGAATGGTTCTGTCTGCTTGCCTAGGGATTTGGTTTATTTTATTTTTTACTCTGTTTTCTTGTATAGCCATTGGTAAGTGATGCTAAACATTTGCTGTGACTGCTGGAAGGTGGACTCATTCCTGAAGCATTTCTGGGTGTGCTGCCACGAGGAAGGGGCTGTGTGGGAGCATTAGTGATGGATGAAGCCAGCAGGTGATAGTGTGTGGAAAAGCAGCAATAAAAACAATGATCCATCCTCCGTCCCAGCTGAAAGAGCTGATGTGGCTGCCCCAGCCTCCCGGTGGGAGCAGGAATTTCCTGCTTTGTGGTGAACTCTGCCACATGAGCGTGGCTTGCAAGCTAGGAGAGCAGATTTTTGTCCATTAATCACAGCAGGTGTATGAGCAGGTCCCACCTGAAGCCTCAGACCTGTGGGGTGACAGCTGTGCCCACCTGCTGCCATCTCACACCTGAGCTCCTGCCCTTGCCTGCCAGGCTCCTGCCTGTGCCCTGGGCTCCCCCCCTGGAATTTCAGAGGGGATTTCAGCCTGCCAACCGGGCCTGTCACAAATTGTCCAAAAATGCTGCGTGATCAGCCAGGGGTGGGTTTTTGGAAGCAGGGTTTGGGTGTGAGGTTGGTGTGGCAGCTCCGGTTACACGCTCTGCGGAGAGCAAAGCCCTAATTACACCCAACTGCAGCTCCAGTTGCCTTTGAGCTGAATCAACACAAAATTTCCCTCAGTTGTGGTGCTGCCTGAGAGATTTGATTGCCAGGAAGGAGGCAGTGGGCAGCAGCCTTGAGCCACGGCATGGGCAAGCCCCGAGTGCTGGCATGGGATGAGAGGAGCTGGAAAACGCGCGGCTGCATCCCGGCGCTGGGTGATAGCGAACTTCCCTCCTTCCAAAACCTGCTTTTTATGGGTCCATTTGTTTCAGAGGGAGACAGGTTTATTGTGGGAGGGTTGCTGAGCTTTGGCAGGCTGCTCCTTAATTTGTGGCTCTAAAGGAGGACAAGGGGCTCGGTTTGTTTGCAGTGGTGGGGAAAAACTCGAGCCATGCAGGAGCTGGGAGGTCAGGGGATGGAGAGGGGAATGAGCACACAAACAGGTCACTGATAACATCCTCATCCTCACCCTTGGCACTGCAAGGAGATGATGCAGGCTGTGATCACTGCACACCAGGACCTTGGAGAGCCCGGGGATGCAGCGCTTGTTTTTCCTCTTCCCAACCACGCTTCAAATCCGTTGTTTGCTCTGGGTGGCAGGAGCAGGTAGGAAGGGGTGAGGGAAATGTAAGCAGCTCCCTGTGGCTTCCTCTGGAGTGGGGGGTCCTTGCTGTGAGCCTGGCTTAGCCAGGCCCTTCTGCTGGGCAGCTGATAACAATTTGAATATTCAGATGTGCTTTCAGGCATCCGCAGGGGGCTCGCAAGCTCTGGGAACCAGGAGCAAGGAAAGCAGCATGGGGGCCCAGGCAAAAAAATAAATAGCTGAATAAATATATAAATGGCAACTTGCAGCAGCCCTCCCCAGAGGCAGCTGCATCCCCCTTCTCCAGACCTCACATGGGGAGACTGAGGCACTGGAGGGGCTGCTAATTAGGGATAGTGGGTATCTGGAGCTGATCTCCTTCCCCAGCTAGAGGGGAATTAATCCACCTGGCTCTCTTCCTGCAAATACTTGGATTTCTTTTGATGTTTCAACTTTTATCTCGTGCCTCCAACAAACTCACTCTTCTCTGGCTTCCAAGAAAACCCCTCGCATCTCACTGCCACAAAAGGTGCTCTCGTGTACTGCAGGGAGGGTGCAGGCCCTGGGAGGGATCCTGAGGGCTTCTCAGCAGACATGGGCAGGAATTCCTCAGTGGAGTAGCTTTTTGTCACTGGTGGGAAGTGGGAAATGGCCATTTGTTGTAAACTGACATTCTGAGGGTAGGGCACAAAATAGCCTGGGAAGTAATGCTTCCTTCTGCCATTCTCTGTATCCTCTGCTCCCTCCCTCCCAGGGGTGTGTCTGGGGTGATGGGAACATCCCTCACGACCTCGTTCAGCACTAAAACAGCTCGTGGAAGGTGCTAATCTACCCTGAGATGCTCCCACTGTCCACCAGCAGAGCCCTGCTGGGCTCCTGAGGCACTGGGTGGCCTTGTGTGGTTCTGTGGGTGTCCTGGGGGCTTGCTCCTGCTGTGGGGCTCCCCTGGGAGATGCTCAGTGTGCCCTCAGCTCCATGGATTGCATGGAGGTGTGCAAGGAGCAGGGCAAGGCAGAGATTCTGCTCATGTCACCCACTCTCAGCGGTCACACTTAGGCAGCTTTTGCTATTAGTGCCCCTTCGTGCATTTAATTGGCCACTTTTTCTGATAGGAGGGAGGTCATTCAGGGAAAATTGGAAATTCATCTCTGGCAGCTTCTGAGCTTGCTTTTCGTGTGCTCTGCTGGGCTGTGCTCTGGGAAGGGGGCTGTGCTCAGAGCAAGGCTCCAAAAGCATCAGTAGGTCTGTGACCTCGCTGCTTTGCTGGCCGGATCTTGGGAGAGGAGGAGTTTTCCCAGTTCCCACTCTGAGCTGCCTTACTGGGAAAAGCCTTCTGCATGGGAGAGGCACCCAGGCTGTGCCCCCAGCCTGAGGCAGTGAAATCCCAGTGTGTGACCCCCTGTGTGGTGTGTGCACCTTCAGCCAGCAAAAGGAACTTTCCCTCCGTATGCTGCACAGGCTCATCCCAGGGGTACATTCCCACTCCCATCATGTGCACCTGGATTTTGTAAATAAAACACCAACCTTGCTCTTTCCTTTCCCAGGGACCCAACAGCGTTTTTGAGGTTTACATGGTGGGCAACAACTCCAACCACTTCATCATCTCGCCCACCTCCGTCCAGGGGAAGGCGGACATCCGTGTGCGCGTGGCAGTGCCGCTGGACTACGAGACCATTCCCCGCTATGAATTCTCGGTAAGGCTGCACCCCTGGGCTCTGTGGGACAGCCACAGTTTCGAGAATGACCCAAAAATGACCATTAAACTTCTTCCTCTCTCTTGTCCAGTAGTTGAAGAGGGCCTAGGAGAAAGATGGAGCAAATATTTCAGCAGGGACTGTTGCCATAAGGACAAGAGGGGATGGCTTTGGATGGTTGATTTAAATTAGGGGTAAGGAAGGTTTTTTTCCATGGGGTGGTGAAACACTGGAACAGGATACCCAGAGAGGTGGATGTCTCATTGCTGGAAATTCAGGGTCAGGTTGGATGGGTCTAGTGGAAGATATTCCTGCCCATGGCAGGAGGTTGGGCTAGGTGGCCTTTAAAGGCTCCTCCCAACCCCAACCATTCTGTCACAATCCCCACTGTGAAACAGCGGAGCACTACAAAACAGCCAAAAAATCGGAAATTATAATAAAGAAGGAGGTGGGGAAGAGATTTGCTCTGCACTTTCTCTTTCCAACATTCAAAGGCTCAGCTGCAAGAGCTTAAGCAGAACAGGGCTATAAAAGCTTTATAGAGCATAAAACTTTGTTTTAAGAGCACTTATCAGGCGCCAAAACCCTCCCCGTCCTCCTGGCCCAACTCTGTTGGTGGCTTGCCTTGAGCTGGCTCAGCTGGTGAGGGAGCTGAGGAGAGCCTTGCTTACTCCACTAAAGGATGGGTAACTCTCCCAAGCTTCCCAGCATCTCCAACCTTGCCCTCCTGTTTCACCCAGCTCTTCGCAAACGAGAGCGTGCCAGACCACGTCGGCTTCGCGCGGGTGAAAATCAACCTGATCAACGAGAACGACAACCGGCCCGTGTTCAGCAAGGCCCTCTACAACGTCAGCCTCTTGGAGAACACCACCGTGGGCACCACCGTCGTCCAGGTCCACGTGAGTAGGAGCATCCCAGCTCCCTCTGCCGAGTCCCTGGCACCTGTGCTGGCTTTGTGGCGTCCCTCTCCAAGGGTGAGCCTGGAGAGGGAGCACTAGGAGATGCTGGTGGTGGGGTTCACCTGCTGGGAAACCTGAAGTCCTCCTGAAAAGCTCTGATAACCAAAATCACTAAAGCCCAACCAAGCCAAAACAACCATTTTTAACACGACAATGCGTTTGATTTGCCTTGAAGTGTCTGCAGAAAAATGGTTCTCCAGGGAGGTGTGGAAAGTAATCCTAGCTCCGTGATCCCTCCTCTCTGCTTTTTTTGCCCCAGAAGATGGAAGGTTGGCGGGGTGTTGGCTTCTCATGGGCTTTTGGAGCAGATGTCCTGACCTTTCCTGTTCTCTGGAAGATGTGTGTGTGTTTCCTGCCACACCAGGAATTCAAAGAGAGAAATGCACTGCATTTCATCTGCAGACACCGACCCCAGTGGTCATGGTGCCCCTGGTGTGGCTTTTCTCACTGTCCTCCTTGGGAGCATCATCTTCCGCAACCAACCGAGGTTGGTGACACCATTAAAAGGGCAAAGGATGGAAAAGGAGGCGAATGGCTCTGTTTAGGAGGGCGTGGTATTACATGGCTGGCAGCAGAGCAGAGGCAGGCAGAGGTGTGGTGATAACAGGGAGCGTTTCCATAGGGCTCGTTTCCTCTTCTCTGGGTTGGTTGGAATCCTCATGGAGAAGAGACATTTCCTGGTGCAAGAACCACAAAAAAACCCTGTGCTGAAATACCATTGGAAAATGTATCAAAGCTCCTCTGGGATGGGGAATATCGCAGCAGGGAGCACCAAACCCCCTGCTACGCTTCAGGTGTGCTACTGCCACTACCATTAGTTGTGAATGAGTTTGCCTGGCTCCGTCTCCAATGCATTTGCTCCAGCTGCCCTCCTGCCCCCTCCTTGTCCCCCTGCTCTCCCCAGGCACTGTCCCTGCTCTCC
>NW_005054515.1:132347-165913 GCF_000277835.1 Geospiza fortis
GTGTAAGTGTGTTTACTTTACAAACAGATGGTGTGAAACTGTATAGAGCCCCCGAGCTGTTCCCATCTGACAGTTATTAATATTTCAAGCAGATGTTTAGCTAGTCAGGCAGTCAGACACTAAACAATGAGATTGTTACTGCGTCTCCTCTTTCCCCAGCTAACTTCCAGCTATGCCAGCATTTCAGAGCGAACGCAAAATGCCAGGAGTTGAATCTTCTATGGTAAATCAGAATGGATGCAATTAGCACTGAAATCCAAATTGCCCCCCCAGCTGATCCCAAACTTTTAACAACCCTCATAAAGTACCAGCTCCTCCTGCTGCGGCCGCTTGCCTCTGAGCTGCAGCCCTCTGGTCACTGCCCATCTCTCCACCTGTCCCACATGCTGCAGACAAAAAGCCTGCTTTCCTTGCTAATAAATCCCTCCTCTCCTTTTCTGCCTTCTTTTCCACTTGCTCAGGAATATTCCTGGATATTCACACATAAGGGTTAGTGTGACTGTGTTCACAGGGGTCTTAGGATGAGGGAAGAGACAAGGATCTGACTCCATGTTTCAGAAGGCTTGATTTATTATTTCATCATATATATTATATTAAAACTATACTAAAAGAATAGAAGAAAGGATTTCTTCAGAAGGCTAGCTAAGAATAGAAAAAGAAAGAATGATAACAAAGGCTTGTTTCTCAGCTCTCTGTCCCAGCCAGCTGACTGTGATTGGCCATTAATTAGAAACATCCAACATGAGACCAATCACAGATGCACCTGTTGCATTCCACAGCAGCAGATAATCAATGTTTACATTTTGTTCCTGAGGCCTCTCAGCTTCTCAGGAGCAAAAATCCTAAGGAAAGGATTTTTCATAAAAGATGTCTGTGACAGGTTAGAGATGGGGTTTTGGAGAAAGCCTGGCCAGCCACGTGCCATGCCCACTTCTTTGGTGGCTGCTGGATGACATCCTCATGAAAGGGGACTTCTCTTGGCTCCTCTGTTTTTGTGCTCCTTTGTGCAAAAAAGTCCGAGGTTGGAGAGACAGTGGGGCTTAGGGTGCTGAGGATAAATCAGGTGGCTTGTGGGGTCAAGCAAATGGATGAGCAGGGATGAAGAGGGGAGTGGTTGCTGAAGGGTGGCAGCAGGCTTGGTGCCAGCTGCTGCTGGAGATGGCCAGGCACAGCTGGCAGGACAGAGCAGTGCCTGCAGCACCTTCCCGGCAGGGAGACAAGCAGCTAAAACCACGGGAGCTGAGGCAAGGGGAGGTCACTGATCTGCCCAGCCCAGCGTTCTGGGGAAGGAGGATAAGTTGCTCCCAGCAGCCCAGAAGCCCCTGGGCTGTTTGCCCACCCTCCAGTGAGTGCATCCTGGCTATCTCACCTTGGCTGTCGCTAGGAAAGGAGGGGAAAGGCTCTCCTCAATGCCACCCTCTCCAGGCTGCCCTCAGCGTGGCCAGCTGAAAGGGAAAGGCAGAAGGAAAGAGCAAGTAGACTTCATTTGCTGTGACAAATGGCCGTTTGTTTCTACAGCACTTCAGCTCCTCATGTCAGTGACAGCAGAGAAACACTGCCTGTTACACGTATAAATCAGCTGTAAAACAACCCCAAGTGCAGGCAGCCAGCAGGGAGCCAGAGCTGCTGCCTGCTCTCTGCTCCCTGCCTCCTTCCCTTTGCCCAGGGAGGAGCGGGATCAGATCCTTGAATCCCTGGGCAAACCTCAGCCCTTTCCCTGGCACAGCACAACCTTGTCCAACCTCCAAGACTTGGTTTGCTCTCTGCTTAGCATTCCCTCCATCTCCCTGTCCATCCATCCATCTGTTTAATTCTGGGCCCGAAAGGCATTTGTTGTTTAGGCTCAGGTGGTCATTTGCTTGCACAAGAACACCTGGGGAGGCCAGGCTCCATGGCAGCAGCTCCTGCCCTGTGTGGGGAGCCCACAATGTGCCCAAAAGCAGCTTCCTCTCCTGCCTCCATGCTCTTGGGGCATGAGGACAAGCTGAGGGAGCTGGGAAAGGGGCCCAGCCTGGAGAAAGGGAGGCTCAGGGGGGCCCTCCTGGCTCTGCACAACTCCTGACAGGAGGGGACAGCCAGGTGGGGTCGAGCTCTCTTCCCACTTAACCAGTGACAGGACAGGAGCAACAGCCTCAAGTTGTGCCAGGGGAGGTTTGCATGGATATTAGGAGAAGTTTCTTCAGTGAGAAGGGTGGTCAGGCATTGGAGCAGGCTGCCCAGGGAAGTGGGGGAGTCACCATCCTTGGAAGTGTCCAAAAACCACATAAATATGGGTTGTGGGTGCGTGGTGAGCTTGGCAGTGCTGGGTTCATGGTTGGACTCGATGATCTCAGAGGCCATTTCCAGCCTTAATGAGTCCATGACTGTTTACACATGTGATAAGCCCCTTAGGCCAGACATTCCTGGTTTTGCAGTGTGAAGGACTCCTTACTCCAGCCAAAGCTTCCAGGCCATATAAATTGTGGCTGTTTGGAGTTCCATGTCCGTTGCACATCCGTGACAACTGAAGCAGCCTGTCCAGAGCTCTGCAGTTGTCAGAGGCCTTTCTCAATGCAAACTTCATTTTTTCCCTACCCTGGTGTGCCAGGAAAAGGCAGGCTGGAAAGGCTTGGAGGTCCCACACAGCAGCAAACACCTTCTGTGAAGCAGGAGCAAAGCAGGGAGGTGAGCAGAGCTCATCCTGAAGAGATGGACCAGTTCTGCCCCAGTACCAGCAGATATTGAAATACAATTTTTTTTTTTCTGAAACAACTGGCCATGAAGCCTTTTAATAACATAACAGAAAAGGTCAGGGAAAGTATTTCACACTTCTTGAGCAAGGAGGCAGCCAGTATAACTTCGTGCCTTCCAGGAACGAGGCAGAGAGAGCACACACTGCACCCTGAATTAACTGGGGCTCTGACACCCCCACCAGGTCCTGCCTGCCTGCCTGGTGGCTTTGATGGGTGCTGGCTTTCCTAACAGGAGCAGCCTGGAAGGATGGAGCCTGGAGAGGTGTGGTGAGGTGTGGGGCCTGCTGTGGCTCGGGGCAGAGGGTGTGGGGCTCTGGGATGGGGAGATTTGGGGAAGGACCATGCTGGGGGATGAATGTGCCCAGCTGGAGCCATGATCAGAGTGATAGAGTGCTTCAGGTTGGCAGGGACCTTTAAAGCTCATTTAATTCCAACCTTACTGCTGTGGGCAGGGAGACTTTCTGCTAATCCTTAGGTGCTTGAGTCCAGAGGCAGGAGAAGTCTGTTACTCTCCATCCTGCTCCAGCATCATTTCCAGCAGCTGGGAGTTGTGCCATTGCTCCACAAGCCTCCTCCTTTAGCACCTCAGCTGGGGCAGGAGAAGAAAAGGAAGGCTGAGAGCTCCATGCCCAATGGCTGTGAGGGGGAATGATGCTGGTCTGGCATCAGACACAGCTGCACAGGTCTCTGCTCCTTCCTCTCCCAGGCATGAAGGGTCTGGAAGCAGTGGAGGGTCTGGAAGCAGTGGAGGCTCTGGAAGCAGTGGAGGGTTTGGGAGCAGCCCCCTGGGCTCATTCTGCTGTAGCTCCCCTGAGGAGCTCATCTGCAGCCTGGCCAGGGGGAGAGCAGGAGTGAGCTTTCAGCTGGCAAGGTTTTTTTTGGCTGGAAGAAGCTACATAAACATGGCCTTGCTTCTGAGGTCACCAACACCAACAGGGAGAGGAGGGGGCAGTTCAGGCCAGCATCCCCTCCTGTCCCTGGCGTGGTGCTTGGATGGGAAAGCTCAGGGAAGGTGCTGAGCCCTGTGGCATCTCGGGGTCCTGCCTCACTGCAGAGCTGCAGGGTGTGACAGCAGAGAGCACAGTGCCCCTCCAAACCTGCCTTTGGGCACTGCTGCTCTGCCAGCAGCTGCCAGGGGCCTCCCAGAGCTGTGCTCCAGCTGCTGATGGATTTACTAGACCTGGAGAATGGGGAAGGGGGTTAAGAGGACCCAGCAGGAGGCAGGAATTAAGGGGCGGGAGATCTCCTTAAGCTCCTCGTACTCCACAGATCTGCACAGCAAAGTCCTCCTGAAAAGCTCTGATAACCAAAATCATTAAAGCCCAAACAAACCAAGAGTAACTTGTTTTTAACACAACAATGCATTTGATTTGCCTTGAAGTGTCTGCAGAAAAATGGTTCTCCAGGGAAGTGTGGAAAGTAATCCTAGCTCCGTGATCCCTCCTCTCTGCTTTATTTGCCCCGGTCTGGCTTGGCTGCACAGGCTGGGATCGGTGGCTGTGGGCTCCATCAGCTGGCTGCCAAGCAGCAGAGAGCTGGGGGGATGCTGCTGACCCCCTTCCTGCTCTCCTGCTGGAGATCTGGATGCTGAGAATTTCAGGCTTTCTGTGCTGACAGGCACTGACCCTTATGAGAACACTGCATTGATCTGAGGCCATGGAAAAGCTTCCAAAATGGAATGACAGAACTGGGATTGTGGGTGTGGAGTTTGAATAGAAGTGTGTAATACCACAGGGTGGAATACTTAGAGTTTAAGGGTTTAGAATATAGTAATATATATAAAGAAAGATGGAGGTTTTAGGGCAGAGGCTGGTCCTTCTTCTTCACTTTCTCCTCCATGGGTTTGGGTGATTTTGTTTAATTGGACAGAAAAGTCCTCTTTGTGGGACAGGGAGGCATGGAGGGGCTTGCAGGGGATGAATTGCCCCCTTGTCCTCCTTCAGACCCCACACGAGCATCTCCCAGCAGGCATTGGCCCCTGCTGATCCTGATGCTCTCCTGCCAGCTCTTCCTGGCTCCAGCCAGGTCAGGCATGGAGCAGATCGATGAGCCACGCTTTGGAAACCACACCAGCACCTCTCTGGCATGGTCTATGTAGCTATTTGTCCCAAATCCTTGCTGAGTTCATGACTTCCTTCTCTGTGGGATATCCTCCCCCCAAACCCCCGGGAGGTTACGTGCTCTGCCTTGCCTTGGTGTCCTCCTTGCTCTGAAACTCCTCTGGCCTGGGGTGGGGCTGGGTTTATCCTGGTGACAACCACCCTCAGGGAGTCTGAAATGGGTGTGGGGACTTTTCAAAGCTTTAAATGTACACACACACGCACACTATTTTTGGACAAGCTGCTGGTGGGCTTTCCTCAGTTATCTTTTAGAGACCCTCAGAAACAGTGTCAGCATCCCCAGCAGACCTCAGATTACAAACTGTGGTGCCCAATTCAACCATCAGGCATCGGTTTCAGCACAGGAATGATTCTCTGTATCTCCTGATATGTGGCAGGGCAGGTAAAATAAGCACCGTGTTCCCTCGGGGCTTGATAACCTGAATCTCTAAGGCAGTCTTGTGTGTAAAAAACCCCACTACTTTCCCTGGTTTTTAATGAAATCTGGATTAAAATTTTTAGATTATTTGATGGAGGAAGTGAAGAGATGTTGTCCCTGGTTTTTTTGGTAAATGCATTAGCCTGTGTATTCTTATGTATGGGTGTGCATTAAATATAAATATATATACATATATGGGTTCACATTCCTGAGCAGTCCCTTCCTCCTGCCCTCCATGTGTTGTCCCTCCCTGAACATCATCCCCAGCACATCCATTCACCTGGATTCTCATCTTCCCCCTCCCTGCCACTGCTCTTCCTCGGGAGAAGCCTTGTTAGTAGGAACCTAATGAAGTAAACGTGCTAATTAACCTTCCATTACTCTCCTCATTAAATCAACCTTTAATTTGGTTGGCAAAGTTCCTCTCCTTTACCACCCAGCTGTCAGTTTTCTTCTGCTGCCTCCATCTCTCTTTGGCCTCCTGTTGGGGATGGGAAAATCAATCCCGGCCTGATTTCCTTTCCCCTTCTTTCCAGCCAGCTGTAAACGCCAGTCAACAAGAAAGCAATAATGTACTTTCCCCACCCTGGCAAGGAGAGTTGCAGACATCAATAAACAGCTATTTAGGATGCAAATCACTGTCCCAATCAGCCATCAGCCTTTGAGTTTGGCAGGGATGGTGCCGTGGTCTGTGGGCTCCTGCATCCCCTCGCGGTGCTCCCGCATCCCACCACGCTGCTTTGCAGCCATCCCAGAGCAGCTGTGGGATGCACAGGGAGCTGCATCCCTCTGGGTTTGTCCCACCCCAAGCCCTGATGTGGGTGGAATGAGGTGCATCCCAGCATCCCTGTGGCCAAGGGCCATATAAAGCCAGATGGGGGTTTTAGGGAAGAGGCTGGTTCTCCTTCTGTAGGAGCGTCAGGGGTAGGACGGTCGGGATGGATGGAGATGAGAGATTTTTGAAGTTAGGTTGTGGAACTTGTGGTTTATTGCAAAGGGCCTGGGGCAGGGCCCTGCTGGGAGCTGCCAGCCACAGCTCAGAGCAGGCCTGAGAGAAGAGAGGGGGAGAGAGGATGAGAGGGTAAGAGAGAAAGAAGGTAAGAGTGTAAGGGAGTAAAAAAGGTAAGAGAGTAAAAGGGTAAGAGAGCGAGGTTCCCGTTCCAATACAATAAATCTTCTTCTGTGTTGAATATTCTGATTCTCACTAACCAATCTAGTACAAGATACAAATCCTATAGCATTTACATTCAGCCTATAAGAATCATTACATTGCCATACTGTGCTACATTTTAAACCCTAAAAACTCCTCTTTGGGCCCCTTCTGCCAAGCTGGCAGGATCTGCTCTGACCCTTGGTCCTGTTTGCAAGCAGAGGGTGTTGTTCCATCAAAAGGGGATCACCTTCAGCTGGCCACACCATTGTTTTCCAGTTGTTCAGTAACTGAGGTATCTCAAACCTTGCTTTCATTTCAATCTCCCTTATAGTTTCCATATTCTCAAAATCTTTTGCCAGACAATCACATTTATGAGGCTTTCCTGTTTCATCTTCCCCAACATTCTTCTTCACCTTCTTCTCCATGGGTTTGGGTGGTTTTGTGTAATTGGACAGAAAAGTCCAATTTCCACCATCCCTGTGGCCAAGGGCACTCTCTGTCCCCCAATACCTGTGGAGTTGCTGCTGTCTGTTGTTTCTTGGTGATCTCCAAAGCTTTTCTTTCCCCTTTTTCTTGAAGAATAAATAAATTCAGGGAGGCAGAAACAGCTGGGGAGTAGTGGAGGCTGCAGCTCTGAGGTGCTGGTGGGTGAGGAGCTCACCCTGAGCTCTGCTTCTCTCTCACGTGCTGATGGTGACTTGAGGACCAGCCTCAAGAGAAAACCAGCTCTGCTCCTATTTTGGGAAGGTTGCATGGAACCAGGACACAGCAGTTGAAAGCAGGGAGTGAGATGGGGAAATACCTTGGAAATCAGCGGATGCATAAAAAGGCATCCAGGGATCTTCCATAGGGAATGAGTGTGGGATAACCCATCCCCTGTCCCTTTGGTGGCACTTGGGGTGCTCTCCCAGCATTAGGACCAGAGGTGGTCAGCAGGGCTGTCACCATGAGACCAGCACAGGGTTTCTCAACCTTTTTCAACTCTACATTTTGCTCAAGGGGTTGAGTTTGTGTCCCGCTCTGCAGGGAATCTCCTGCCCGACCTACCTTAGGAGTGCCTTGCACCTCCTCTACCTTCTCACATGGGTTATGGAAGCACAGGGTGGGGAAACACTGGGAGGACCCCCAGCCCAGCCTCCTCCTTTCCTTCTGCTTTATGTGGATGGAAAATATCTTGGAAAGTCCTTGCTGCAGAGGAGGAATGGGCAGGGTGGTGGTAACTGGGGACTGCCAGCCAAATGTCCGGGGCAAGCTGGGTGCTGCAGAGGCTCAGATGTGTGGAGAGGATCTAAGAAAGCAGGAGGGCATCCAGAGGGCACTGGTGGGAATATGAAAGCATGGCTCAGCAGCAGCTCGTGGGGGCTGGAGGACTCTCAGCTGGATGTTTCTGATGTCCTCCAAGCCTGGGCTTTGTCCTTTCCTCCAGCCCTTCTCCCCACCTGTGGCCCACACAGCTCTCCCTCCCTATCAGCATCTTAATTGATCTTGTTGTTCTCAATCCCCCCCTCCCCAGTGCTCCATCTCCAGCTGTGCTTAAACAGAACAAAATCTCTTCCAATTTCCCTGCCGCTTAAAAGAAAATTGAATCCTTTATCTGCAAGGGGAGAGGGAAACTGCAAACACAAGAAACAGTAAAGAGTTAAATAATCAAAGCAGATGATTCCAAATTGCCTGGAAAGTTAAACATGAATGGCTTGGCTTCTTCCTGTGTGCTCCTTGGGTTTTTACAAGTATAAAAATATGCTTGCACTCCTTGTTCCCATTAAATATTCTTATCAAGCCAGCTCTGTAAATAAAGGGAAGGGGAGGAGGGAGTTACCAGGCATGATTGACAGATCTGAAGTCCTCGTCTTTCTGTCAGGGCCCAGTGCTCTTTGGCTGTGTTTATCTCTTTAATCTAAATATCAATCCGTGAGACCGAAATGGGGTGGAATAGGAATCATGACAGCCCGAGTGCAGCCTCTCCCCGTCCTGATGGAGCTGTCAGGAAAAATGCACAGCTAGAGCAGAGGTGGGAAAACAAAACAAAATCACATCCTGGCCCCTTCCCCCTGCTCAAACAAAAAAAAAAAAAAAGGAAAAAACCCAACAATTCAGCCTGTGAGAGGGGAAAGAAAATCAGGGAGCAAATGCAGCCCTGCTCCCGTGCAAATTGCACAAGCAGGCAGCAGGATTCCCCCCATGCCTCCCACTGTTCCCAGCAGGAGATGGGGTTGGTGGTTTTCCTTTGCTGCTGGCTTTGCCCAGTGATTTGGGATGTGGCTGAGAGTTCAAGGGAGAAGCTTTCCCAAGGTGATGCTCTTTGCCACGTGAACACCCCGGCCTCACACCTCCTTCTCAGCACTCCCTTCCGGGCCATCACTGTCTTCACCTTGGTACATCCTCTCCCAGACTCCTCATGCTTTTACACCCTGTGGAGCCAACACTCCTGGGATTTTAATCTGTATTTAAAGCTGCCCTCAGTCTCTCCCAAAGCATCCAAGGCTGTGATTCCTCGATCAAAAGGCTCCCATGGGAATCAGCACCCAGGGGCTGCTGTTGGCCGAGTGACACTGTGACACAGACAGTGGGCAGATGACCTTGAGCTGCCCCTGGTGCTGCTGACATGCTGAGGCTGGTGTGTGAAGAGGAGGGTGATTTGCCTGAACTGGGAGTTTGGGAACCATTGGATGTACAAATCAGTTGGGTTTTGCCATTCCCTTTCTCCAGGCTGGGATGCAACGTGTTCACGTCCATCTCATGGCAAGGACCTGTCCAGCCCATCCTTCCACCTTTGTTTTTATCCCCCCTGTGCCTGCTGGGCCCCTCACCTGGGCGAGGTGCAGCTGCAGATGGTGGTGGCGTGATCGGCTTCCCAGAGCCCTTGCAAACACTTTAGTGATCGTTGAGAATTTATATTTCTTCCGCCAGACTTTGACCTTAATTTCTTCCATTTTGCTGGGCTGTAAAATTCATTAGAGACCCAACAGCGAGGTGATTGAGATGTCAGGCCAGGCAATTGTGGGGTTGTTTAATCGCTGAGATGTGCCACTTGCCATTTAGGTGGACAACAGGAGAATATGAAATCAATGTGGTTCATTAGCGGAGAACTTGCACCCAGCTCCAGTAAAACCCATGGACATTTAAATGGTCTTGGGTGTCACCAGTGAAAACCCAGGCTGGAAGAGGCTGTTTGTGTCACTTTTGGGCCATCTGCTGTCACCTGGTGTTTTAAAGCCCAGTCTCCAGCCATTCCAGTAAATCGCTGCCCGTTAAATCACGGCTGCCCAGGCAAGTGTTAACCTCGCCTGTGTGGAGCTGATGTTGCAGCTGCTGCTGTTATAAAACACAATCAGGAAGGCTCTTGTTTTCCCTGGTGGCTGGCAGAAGAGGTGGGGAAAAGCTCTGCCATTCCCAGGGGGGTTGATTGGCTATTTTTCCCCCCTGTGCGGGTTCAGCGCAGCCCTCCGGGGTCATTAGCGCCGATTGAGCTGCTGGCCCCGGGCAGGCCTTGGAGCTGCTGGGGAAGCAGTGGCAGCCCTGCATTGCCTTTTTTCCCCACTCCCTCCTTCCCAGCTAATCACTGGAGCCACTGGGCTCCAGAGCCAGCCAGCCACCAGCTCTGATTGCCACCTCCCACCGGGCAGCCTCTCTGTAAAAGCCTGGGAGAGAGCAGGGCCGGGCCAGGCAATGCTGACAAAAGAGCTGTTTCCCCACTGAAGTCATTCCATAATAACTTTAAGTAGGTTTTCCATTGGTTTTCCATTCAGCTTTTGCAGCCCGGTGATTGCATCTCACGAAAGCCCTTGGCCCTTCACATTTGTCTCCTCCGAATCACAAATCAAATCCCAATCCCAGTGGCTACCAGCAGGTAGCTGTTATTCCCCTGGGACCTGAGGTTGCCTTGAGGAAGGGATGTTTGGATGGCTGCCTACTTAATACATGCAGGTTTTGGTGGCTCCAAAAATCAGCCGGATGCCAGGGCATGGCTTCCCACCCTGGAATTCCTGCACCGCATCCTGAGCAGCCCTTGGCTGCCCAGTCAGCCCCAAGCAGCAACTAAATCTTTCCTAGAAAACCAAAAAAAAAAAAAAACCTAGGAAGCAGATGGGAATCCTCCTTCTGTTTGCTTTCCCAAGCCACAGGCACCGTGCTGGAGCAGGCAGGTACGAGGCTCTGCCCGGTCACTCCAGCAGCCTGACAGCTTTTTGACGTCCTGTAATTGCTTTCCTGCCACAACTCTTTTAAGCAGAGAGCTCCTGGCCAAAGCAATTTGTTCCCCATCAATTTTTATTTCCTGCTTTGTGCATGTGAGGGAGGGAAAACAAAGAGGGCGAAGGAGAACAAACAGAGCTGGAACCTGCTCCGGTGAGAAAGGTGGGGAGGGTTTGGCTCTTCAGCCATGGCAGCCCTGATCATCATTCCAATGCACCCTGCTCACCCCTGCCACCAACTTCCAGCTGCTCATCCCTGTCTGGCAGTTTTGGGAGGAGGACTGCGCTCTCAGGGGTTCCATGGTGGGGTTTGGCTCTCAAGCAGGACATGGCAGCCCTGATCATCATCCCCACGCGCTCTGCTCAACCAACTTCCAGCTGCTCATCCCTGTCTGGCAGTTTTGGGAGGAGGACTGCCATCCCAGAGGTTCCATGGGGGGGTTTGGCTTTTCAGCCATTGCAGCCCTGATCATCATCCCAACACATTCTGCTCAACCAACTTCCAACTGCTCATCCCTGTCTGGCAGTTTTGGGAGGAGGAGGACTGCTGTCCCAGGGTCTTCACGGGGGATCTGAGCCACCTCAAAGGCTCTTCTTGGTTCTTTCAGCCCGTGCTGGCTCCTCCTGCCGCGCTCCCTGAAGCTGCTGTGAGCGGAGTTAATCTCCGGCAGTTTAAGGAGTCGCTGAGTGGGTCTGGCGGATGATGAATGTCTAAACCATTACCGGGTGAAGCTCCGTGGAGCTGTTTAAAACTGAATTCTCCCATGTAAATTTCTGCTCCATCAATCCTGATGACATGTCAAACATTGCTATTGTTTCCTGAACAAATTGGACGACATGCCCTTTCCTGCAGATTTGCCCGCGAGAGCAGAACCAGCTCCTCGCTTTTGTCTCCTGCTCTGCTGGCCTTGGCCCTGGGTGGGAAGGGTGGATGTGATGGCCCTCGGTGGGACAAAACATCCCAAATATTTGTGCTTGGGGCATGCAGATGGACAGAGAGCCAGGCCTTGGGTATTTTTGTGTGATTTGTGTGCCCACACCATGCTGCAGCTCAGTAAATTAATCCTTTGGGTTATCCAGGCTCCCTCTTCTTGCCACTCTCCCAGAGTTTAGCTGCACAAATGTGGGATTTTTCTTTTTTTTTTTAGAAATGGTCTGTGCTGGTGACAGCTCATAAAAGTACAGATGTGGACCTGCGTTTTCCTCCTGCCCTTTGCAGGCTCCAGTGGGCAAATCCCGCTTTAATATTCCGGGCAGGAGAGGAGAGCCGTAAAAGCCATTTGATTGCTTCTCCAGGTGGAACCCCGAGAAACTTGCAGCCAGATGCCTTTCCTCCCCGGGCTGTGGGGATGGATGCTTGCATGCTGGGGGGGAAAACGAGTCAGTGATTGGGAAAAGCCACAGGAAAACAGCTGGCACCCTGGGATTGCTGACAGCTCAGTGGGATTTGGGGTGTTCTGCAGGCGTGTGCTCTCTCACAGCCCTCAAAGGGAGTGTGTGTTGTCTCCCCAGGGGCTTGAGCAGCTGAGCATCCTTTTTTACCCTTAGAGGGGAAAAAGCTTGGTAATGCAGAAACAGGTGAAGATCCCAAATTAAATATGCTGAGCGTGCGTGGTTTGGCTTTTTTTTTTTTTTAGCATGTTCCCTGTCACGCTCAACTAACCTGCTCCATTGCCCAGCATTATCTCCACGATGTGCAGTTGCCAGGAAAGCCATCCAGGCAGCCTCACCTTCCACCTC
This sequence comes from Geospiza fortis, assembly GCF_000277835.1. NCBI lineage: Eukaryota > Metazoa > Chordata > Aves > Passeriformes > Thraupidae > Geospiza > Geospiza fortis. Next base: position 144,704 of record NW_005054515.1, read on the forward strand.
CCTGGTGTAAATCAGGGACATTCATTAGCCTGGCTGCTGGGGTGGTGGATGGGGCAGAGTCAGGCTGCCCGTCCCCCTGGCTCCTCAGCAGAGGGGCTTTTTGCCTCACTGGCACTTTTGATGTCATCACAGCTTGTGGTCCTGGCTCCCCTCTCCCCAGGGCTCCCATTCCCTCCTCGATAACCTTCTTTTAACCTTCCTCCTTCCCTATCTTTTCTTTTTTTTTTCCCCCTCGTCAGAAGAAAATTACACTTTCCCAGTGTTGTCTGTCACTGCAATAAGCACTTAGGAGTGCAATTGTATGGGGCCAAATGAAGGGAATTCGTTTTGCCCGTGCTTTCTGGGACTGTCAGACCCCCTGTAAATCATTATCTCATCACCAGCCCATCCAGGTGCACGGAAAATGCTTTTCTGGGCTCTGCCACTTAGGAATGAATGGAACTGAGGGATTCACAGCCGTTGTGGGTGCAGAAGTAATGGATAGGAAAAAATCCTGGCTGGAAGGATGAGGGCTGGCAGTGCTGAGGGTACTCGAAAAGCTCAAGGATTGTGGGGAGAGACAACTCAAAAAAGGGGCTGGGGGCAGGTGTTAGGATGGGAGATCAAACCCAGAATGAGTTGGCTGAAGGATGCTGGTGTGGGCAGATGGTGGGGTGACCCTCCTTCTCCCCAAGTGTTTCCATATGGAAGAGTTGCCACGCTCTGCCTGGGATGGAGCACCTCCATGGATGTCCTCTGGGAGGGAAGGTGCACCCTAGAGGAGCCTGTCCCCCAGGAGTGGGTGCTGCTCGCTCTTTGAGCATCTCTCCAGGCAGATTTCCATAGATTTGTTCCATTTTACCCAACACAATTCCAATGCCCACAGAAAGCAAATCGCCTCACAGTAGTGGAGAGGCGAGGGTGCTCGAAAAGTTCAAGGATTTTGGGGAGAGACAACCCAAAAGAGGGGCTGGGGGCAGGTGTTAGGATGGGAGATCAAGCCCAGAATGAATTGACTGAAGGATGCTGCTGTGGGCAGATGGTGGGGTGACCCCCCTTGTCTCCAAGTGTTTCCATATGGAAGAGTTGCCACGCTCTGCCTGGGATGGAGCACCTCCATGGATGTCTGTGGGAATCTACAAAATTAGCGGGTTTTGGGAAAGCCTCTAATTTTGTCCCCCAAGAGTGGGTGCTACTCACTCTCTGGGCATCTCTCCAGGCAGATTTCCACAGATTTGTTCCATTTTACCCAACACAATTCCAATGCTCACAGAAAGGAAATCCCATCGCAGCAGTGGAGAGGAAAATCAGCAGAATCAGTAGGTCTGGAAGGCTGGATCCTCCAGAGCACCCTTCAGCTGGCACCAAGCAGCAGGAGGTCACTTCTCAGCCTGGGAAAGTGTTTGGGGAGGAAAACTTAGATAATCCTGGCTGGTTTTCCTGCCTTTTGCTCTGTGTCAGCCCGTGGTGTGGCTGGGGAGCAGCGCACGGGGGTAAAGCTGTGCTCAAGCTCCTGCTCTGCTGCCAAGGGTAATCAAGGCCATGGATAAATCAGGAAGGTTTCAGGAACAGGCTGTGTTCCATGCCACTCCTAAAATACAGCCTTTTCCTGGTATCTGGACATAAAATGTGTCTTTGACCCTGCTGCCTCACAGACCTGTTGGTCTCTAAGTAATCCAGACAGGACTCAATTTAGAAAATATACTGGGGGAGAAAAAAAGGATATTTTGGGGATTGCATTCCGCTTTCCTCACCTAAAAATAAAATTTTCTGCTCCTTTTTCCTGCTGCCACTCATGCATATTTTATATATTCATTAGAGCAAAGACTTTGAAACACAAATAAATCTTGCTTTGCTCATCCAGAGCTGACACAGTGAGTTGTGAACACCTTCCCCAGAAGGTGCTGGTCATTTAGCCGTGACCAGCCTGCTCCAGCTCCAGCAGCTGCCGTGGAGTAGATGCATCCCACAGCATCCCAAGCCACTCCATCCATGGGAATGCAGTAGATTGCACCCCCAGAAGGGCTGTCCTTGTGGAAAGCAAGACCAAAATCACTATTCCTTGCTTTAGCAGATATGTATTTTAACCTGGAGGGCCATTCTGGAGTGCAATAGGTTTTTATTCCTCTACTCTTGTCGTGGTTTGACACCAACAAAAGCCACTTACTTATCTTCCCCTGCTACAGGTGAGCAGAGGAGAGAAAAATAAAATTAGCAAAGGGTTCATGAGTTAAGGACTGGGAGAAAACACTCCAAGGGCAGGTACAACGTGAGTTCATTATTAACAAAATCACAGGAGGATGATGAGAAGTAAAACAAGCCCTTAAAAAACCCCTTTTCTTCCCTCCTTCCCACTGACAGAGCAGGGACAGGGTGTGGGGGTTTGGTCAGTTCATCACTCGAGGTTTTCTTCTGCTTGGCTCAGGGAGAGGAGTCCTTCCCCTGCGAGACCATGGGGTCTCTCCTACAGGAGACAGTTCTCTGTGAACTTCTCCAGCATGGGTCCAGGTCTCATGAGCAGCACTCCTACCACACCTGCTGCAGCCTGAGTCCCTCCCAGGGGCACACATCACCACAAAACTGCTGGGACATGGGTCACTCTTCCGTGGGGTGCAGCCCTCCAAGGACAGGCTGCTCCAGCCTGCGAGCAGGGCCCTTCTCTCCACTGGAGCACAGCCTCCTCCAGCTGCTTTTCTTCTAAAATCTGTCATCACAGAGGTGTTACCATCCTCTCTAAGTGGCCCAGCCTTGGCCAGCAAGCATGTCCATCTTCAGAGCCATCAGGGATTGTCTCTTCTGAACATGGTGGAAGCTTCCAGCAGCTTCTCACAGCAGCTTCTCATCTCTGTGGCCCCCTGCTACCAAAAACCAGGCCCTGCAAGCCCAGCACAGCTCTAGAATGCACAGGGAAGGATATGAGCTGTGGCTGCAGACTCCCAGCTTTCTGCCTCCAGGAGGACAGGAATTATCCATGGGGACTTTTATCTCAGGTGTGCTTCCCAGGTTAGCGTGGTGTGTCAGGGAAAGTAAGTAGGTGTAAGGTTTCCCACTGCCAAAGGTTTTGGGAGCGATGTTGATGGAAGGCTGTTAGCTAGAGCAGGCTGGGAGTCAGGGATGAGCAGGGGAGTGCAAACAGCCCCTGCCCTGCAGCTCTTGAGGGGTAAATGGCAGCACACCAGCTCTGCAGAGGTTTGTTCAATGCAACATTTCCATAAATACCTTCATTTATTAATTACATTTTATTTTTTCCAGGCAACTGACAACGATGTGGGCACATTTGGGAAAGTCAGCTATTTCTTCAGCGATGACTCTGACCGGTGAGTGTGACTGACTGGCAGGAGTCTGACCCCCCAAAATCCTCTTCTAACCCCACATTAAGGGCAATTAAAGGCACTGGTTATGTCCTACCTGTGAGATGCTGTCTCCCAGAGGTGTGAGCTCAGCACATGCCTGATGCTCAGCATGTTTAATTGCTTTGCAAAGGTGGGACCTGCAGGCACCAGCACTGCCTGAGACCAGCAAATGGTTTCAGAGTGAGTTGTCAGCCCTGGAGCAACAGCTGCGGTGGAAAGTTGGGGAGCACACATGGGCTACCCAGCAGAACAGATCTGGGGGCCTCTGCACCCCTTTTCTCTGCCTGTGCTCACTGCTCAGCTGGGTGGAGCTCTTGGAGGTGCTCTGGGACCAAATATCCCACAGAACAAAGTCGTGAACTTCACTCTGTCAGGCCGCTGCCTCTCCATCTTGTGGGAATCTACAAAATTAGAGGGTTTTGGGAAAGCTGCAAAATGCAGGCCTCAGACACAGCAGAACTGCGATTAGAGCTAAGCAGCAGCCATGAGATTGGTCAGCAGAAAAAATTATTCAAACTGTAGAAAAGCAAGGACAAATAGAAAAATGGTCTGTGTATTAATGCTTGTCTAGAATTAATCCCTAAGCTACAGAAAAGTTTATCTAACAAGATATTAGGAAAGTTAAAGCTTAATTATGTAGCTCTGTGCATTGTGTTTTAAGGCTCACAAGCAGGTATTGTATTCAAAATAAGCAGGCATTGTTTAACCAAAGGTACCTGTGCTTATGGTGATTGGATAGAACTACTGTCAATGTGCTTTTGCTTTGTGTGATTGGTCAAAAAACTTATAAAGTGAGTTGTAACATTAAGTTCTTGGTCTGCTGCCTGGAATGTGAGCTGCTGGCATCTTCCCATTGTCATAACCATGTAATGAGAGTGATGCTGGAAAATAAAACAGCTCAAGGCACGTTCCACAGCAGCCCCGTCCCGTTCGTGGTCTGTAAATAGCCCCCCTGCCAGCGATACATCTCTCCAGTGTGTGGTCACCAAGGCTTTTTCCCCTTCCTTTGCTGTCCCCCCAGCTTCTCCCTGGACAAGGACACGGGTGTGATCGTGCTGACAGCTCGGCTGGACTTCGAGAGCACGCAGCGCTACACCCTGACCGTCATCGCCCGCGACGGCGGCGGCGAGGAGACCACGGGGCGCGTCAGGATCAACGTCCTGGACGTCAATGACAACGTCCCCACCTTCCAGAAGGAGGCCTACCTGGGGGCCCTGCGGGAGAACGAGCCCTCTGTCAGCCAGGTGGTCCGGCTCCGGGTGAGGCACTGCCGTGGCTCCTCTGCTTGGGATGTGCAGGAGGGACACAGGAGAGGGTTAGAATCACAGGATGGTTTGGGTTGCAAGGGAGCTTAGAGCTCAGACAGTTCCAACCCCCTGCCATGGCCAGGAGCATCTTCCACATGACCAGGTAGCTCCAAGCCCCATTCAGCCTGGCCTTGGACACTTCCAGGGATGGGGCAGCCACAGCTTCTCTGTGCCAAGGCCTCACCACACTCACAGGGGAGAATTTCTACCTGATATCTAATCTAAACCTCCCTCTGTCAGTTTAAAATGATCAGTGCCTGTGATGGGTTTAACAGACCCCTTCCAAAGCAGGTCCCAACAACCAGTTTCCTTCTTGCATGAGAAAAGCAGGCGAGAGGAGAATGGTTTACAGATTTCCTCAGGGCCCCAGATGGGCACAGCTCCCTCCATCACATTTCCAGCCTGCACCTCCCATCCCCTCATCTCTCCCTGTCACAGCTCCCATGCCCATGTGTCCCTCTGCTCACACCCTAGGCATCTGATGAGGACTCCCCTCCAAACAACCAGATCTCCTACAGCATCGTGCAGGCGTCTGCCTTCCGCGACTACTTCGACATCACAGTGTCGGAAGGATATGGAGGTAGGTGCTGGTCCTGGCACTCCAGGGGCACCCTGAGCCTGCCCCATCCTGCTGCCCTGACCCCCCCCACTGTGCATCCTTGCAGTGATCAGCGTGAACCACCCCCTGGACTACGAGCAGCTGCCCAACGGGGTCATCTACCTGACGGTGATGGCCAAGGACGCCGGCAACCCGCCGCTCAACAGCACCGTCCCCGTCACCATCGAGGTGTTTGTAAGTGCATTCCCCTCGTGCTCTCCCTGCAATTGCTCCATAGCAGTGCTGTTAACTCATCAATAACCCATCAAGGCTGCCCCACCCTGTGAAGGATGTGTGGATTCCTGTTACACGTGTCTCGTGCCACGGGGTGAGGAGCAGTGTGGAAATCCCTCTGGAGGAGGGGTTTCTGCTGGCAGGCTCAAAGCAGCGCAGTGTTCCTCGGGAAGATCAGATCAGATCAGTGTGTCACTCTGAGGCACATTGTGGTTTGAGGGTGTCTGCAGGGAGGTGTCAGTGATGGAGACAGTTTGGTTGATAACGTGTCAGTCTCGCAGCTGTGGGAGCTCTGCCGGGCTGGCGGCAGCGTCACTCTGGGGAGGGGAAGGAGATAAAGCCAGCGATGCTGTAAGATGGGAATGAAGTCCCATGAGCACGTCTCTCCTTCAGATCCCTCACCATGCTCCAGAGAGGGGGAACAAGGCAGTGCCCAGGGAGTTAGTGGTGGTTAAATACATCCTTCCCACACTGGGCTTTCGACAGCATAAACACCTCTTTTTCAAGACCACACTTCAGTGGGTCATCTCCCTGGGTGGGGTCTGTACACTGGCAGGGTTTAAGTAGCTGTCACTTTTCCCGCTCTCCACCAAAGCGAATTTCTCTCAGCTGGAAAAAGAAAAGAAATAAAAGCCAAAAACTGGGAAGAAAATGAGGGGGAAGTGTTTTGTGACGGCACTTGAGGAACGAGAGCTGTGAGAAGGCAGAACCAGAGCGAGTGGGGAGGGAGGTGATTTTTTTTCATCCTTTGGTTGTTGGTTTTTAATAAAGAAGTCAAACTCGCCTTGTAGATTTCCCATTAGGGGACAATACGCTTTTGTAGAGGAGCCGCCGAGTCAGAACTAATAGCGCGCGCGGCGCCAGGATCCCAGGAAATAGCACTGCTAATAAGCTTCTGCCTCGCTCCCTGCCACTGACACCCTCCTCAGGGTGATGAGCCGGAGGCTCACGGCGTGCCTGTGCCTGCCTGAGAGGGGCTGAGTGCTTGGCGTGAGCGTCAGCCACTCTCAGCATCCTTGGAGATGGCCTGGAGTGATGGGACAAGGGGGACCAGCTTCACACTGGAGCAGAGAGGGGGTTTAGGTTGGATATTGGGGAGGAATTCTTCCCTGTGAGAGTGGGGAGGCCCTGGCACAGAGGAGCTGTGGCTGTCTGGTCCCTGGCAGTGTCCAAGGCCATGAGTGCTTGGCGTGAGCGTCAGCCACTCTCAGCATCCTTGGAGATGGCCTGGAGTGATGGGACAAGGGGGACCAGCTTCACACTGGAGCAGAGAGGGGGTTTAGGTTGGATATTGGGGAGGAATTCTTCCCTGTGAGAGTGGGGAGGCCCTGGCACAGAGGAGCTGTGGCTGTCTGGTCCCTGGCAGTGTCCAAGGCCAGGCTGGATGGGGCTGGGAGTGACCTGGGATAGTGGAAGGTGTCCCTGCCCATGGCAGGGGTTGGGAACTGAGCTTTAGTGTGCCTTCCAACCCAGTCCATTCTCAGATCCTGTGATACAGTGGCTGTCTGAGGGTGAGGTTGTAGGGAGGAAGGCTGAGGGTCAGGAGAACACAGGAAGCTGGTTTTGGCTGGTTAGGTGGATATTGCCCTCTGTGGGACTGGAAGAGTGCTGGGTTCTGTCTGCCATCGCTGCTGGTGCCTTGGGGAGCTTTGCAGCTCCTGTGGCTGAAGTGGGAAATGTCCTTCTCCAGCAGAAGGCAGGTGCAGGCCAGCTCTGGCCAGATGGAGAGCCAGCCAGAAGCAAACCCTGCCTCCCTGGGACTGGGCTTGCCGGGCCGTGGCCTTGCTGAGCATGGCCTGATGATCTCAGGAACGTTAATGACACCACACAGCATCTGCTCTGGCTCCTGTCCACCCAGCTGGAGCCCCAGCTCAGCCCCATCCAGCTGCACTCAGCCTCTCAGTTGCCTTTAACCTGGCCAGGCCTCCTGGATGAGCCCCACTGATCCCTGGAAAGAGGAGGAGGAGGAGGAGGGATGGTGAGGACATCACCAGGACAGGCAACAAGCTCCTCACTACCCTCAGAGGAGGCGCCAGCAAAGCTGAGTGACTCAAAGGCTGATTAAAGACCACCTCCTTACAGAAACTGAAGCAGGGGCTGGCAATTTAATTGCAGCACAATGGGCATCGTTGGCACGTGAAATTGCTTCAAATCTCAGGTTGGGTGACAGCAGGAGCAGCTCAGCCTGCAGGTCCACCCATGGTCTCCAGGTAGAAATCATCTCCAAAGCAGCCTCAGGGAAATGGAGAGGTCCAAAATGGTGTTTTAATGTCCTGGCAACTCTGTTCTTCCCTCCATAGGCAGTTGGGTTTGGTTCATTTAAGGCAGATTCTTAACCATGTTCAAACAGCATTTAAAGCCTCCTGAGGGAGCTTTAAACCAGTCCAAAATCTGTTTTGAGGGATGTTGCAACTGCTCCTGCCTGCTTTCTCCAGGATGGCAAACACAGGCTTGGAGGGAGCACATGGGGATGCAAACCAGCTTCCCCCCACAAAAAATGCTATGGCTGCCCTCTGTGCAAGCACCCACAACATTCCTCCTCTGGAAGGAAGGCATCCAAAGCTCAGCAGCTCCCCTGGCCAGTCCAGTTTGCCTCATGCCCTTGTGGCCAGGGTGACCTGGAACACTGAGCCACTCCTGTGCTGCTCAGGGAGGGAGGATCAGGTCTGTGCACGATGTTTCATGTGGTGCTTCATGTGGTGCCTGAGGCTTCCCAGGCTTGTGGCAGAGTCAGGAGCAGCTCAGAAGATGCTCATCGGTCAGTGGTGGTGGTTCCTCAGCCCTGTGCTGGCTGGTGAGGTGATGGGGTGGTCTGTGCCATGCCCAGTGCAGGGTCACTCACCTCAGCAATCATCTCACCTCAGCCTCAGCTGCCTCCACAGTGAAACCCTCTGCTCAGCCCCCCAGTGCCTCCCCACTTCCCCTCTTGGCATCCTAAACTGGTCACACCCTGAGATGCAGCCACCCAGGAGCATCCCCACACCAGACTCTTGCAGCTGCTTGACCATTTTGCCTTTTTCCCAACCAGCCTCTCGACCTTCTCTTTGCTTCAGGATGAAAACGACAATCCCCCCACGTTCAGCAAGCCCTCCTACGTGATAACCATCATGGAGGACATTATGGCAGGTACAGGGCACACCCCTGCTGCTTCTCTGGGCTCCCAGGAGGGTCCTGAATGGGGTGGGTGATGCCTTTTGGGGAGGCAAATTCTCATAGCTGTGGGGCCTGGGGGTTTGGCCACTTCGTGCATGTGCAGGAGAAGGGACCCCTTGTCTGGGTGGCTGCAGGAGCAGTGTGGGGGCAGCTCTGGCTCATGGCAGCCCTCATTTCTGCCTCCCCCCAGGAGCCACAGTGCTGTTTCTCAATGCCACGGACATGGACCGGTCCAGGGAGTACGGGCAGGAGTCAATCATCTACTCCCTGGAGGGCTCCTCGCATTTTCGCATCAACGCTCGCTCAGGTGAGCCTCTGCACCTCTCTGCCCTTTTCCTTTCAGTTCCCTCTTTCACCCCCACCTGTCGCAGACATCTTTTATGAAAAAGCCTTTCCTTAGGATTTTCCCTCCTGAGAAGCTGAGAGGCCTCAGGAACAAAATGTCAACAATGGTTATCTGCTGCTGTGGGATGCAACAGGCGCATCTGTGATTGGTCTCATGTGGTTGTTTCTAATTAATGGCCAATCACAGTCAGCTGGCTTGGACACTGTCTGACACACAAACCTTTGTTATCATTTCATTCCTTTTCTATTCTTAGCTAGCCTTCTCATGCAAGCCTTTCTTCTATTCTTTTAGTATAGTTTTAATGTAATATATATCATAAAATAATAAATCAAGCCTTCTGAAACATGGAGTCAGATCCTCATCTCTTCCCTCATCCTCAGACCCCTGTGAACACGGTCACACCCACCCTTCCCTCCTCTCCCTCAGTCAGCCTGCTTGGGAGTCCCACAATTTGAGGGATCCACCAGATTTCAGGCACCACCACTTGCTCAGTCACCCTGAGAGCTTCAGCAGAAGCATCCTTGGAAACTCAGCTCCTCAGCCCAAGGAAGGGCTTAGCTGTGAAGGTTCCTGTTAGTTCAGGAGCTGCCAAGCTCCATCTATTTGGATCCAAAAAAAGGGCCCATTTGTGGGCTATCCTGACCTTGGTTTTAACTGTTTCTTTTTTAACCTTGTCATCTCCCATGGCTGCAGGAGAAATCACCACAACCTCGCTGCTGGACCGGGAGGCCAAATCCGAGTACATCCTCATTGTGCGGGCAGTGGATGGAGGCGTGGGGCACCACCAGAAGACAGGCATTGCTATGGTGAGTGTGGGAAGAATTCCCATCTCCCTGAGCCACTGGTGCCCACCTGGGGCTCTGGAGAGCTGCAGTGTTTTAGTTTTGCTGTGTGAAGAGCACACAATGGTTCCTGCCCTCCACGCCACCCCTGCTGCGGCTCCCAAAATGACTGTCCGAGTGGTGCAGACCTTGAAATCAGCTTGCTTTCCTGGAAAACCACTCACACAGGAGGCACTTGACTTCCCAGAGCCTGTGGATGTGGTAATGAGTCCTATTTCACCTGCAGAACTCTCCCTTTGTTCGGCTCCCTTTGTTCCTCTCCAGAAGGGGCTCACTCGGAGAGCCTGCAGGTACATGTGATTATTCCTCAGTCTGTTCACATGGGTCCAGGGTTTCCAGCCAGTCTGGAATGCCTGTGCTCCTGGGAAGGTCCTGGTGGAGCTGCACATTGAAGCCTTGTGCTTTGCCTTGCCCTTCTCAGGCCTCAGGGAATCCCATTGTTAGCAAAGCCAATAGGAAATACCAGGACATCAAAAGCCAAGGATCCAGCCTTGATGACCTTAAAGCTCTTTTCCAACCTTAGCTATTCCATGATTTTTTCTCTTACTGCTCATGGCATCACATTCTTTGGACATTTCATTCATTTGGATGCTCCTGCTCATTTGGGATGCTCGGTTTGGATGCAGGAGAGATGTCCCACACGACACAGGGGGATGCAGAAAAATTTGTGGTTGTGCTGAGGAATAGCCCTAAAATAATTGTCCGTCAGGAGGTCTGTGGTAGCAGACTGGAAGCTCCCTATGGAACCTCCCAGAGACATGTGGTGGCCTTGGCTGGGCACCAGCATGGACTGTGGAGTGCTGAGATCTCCTCTGGGGCTCCAGATGGGGTTGTGTTCTCCTAACAGCCCTGTTAAAAGGCAAAACAAGGGGGGGAAAGGTGCCTAAAAAATTAAAGAATATTAAAACTCAGTGAGACTAGGGCAGCAGAGTAAATTTTCTGCTGGGATATACACCTGGCACTCAAAATAATAATTTTTGGTCAGGAGTAAAGGTCCATCCAGGGGCCTTGCAAGGTCCCCGGGTGATGTAAAGCACACGAGCTGCTCGGAGTAAGGATGGGTCAGGAATCTTCCCCGTGGGGAAGGGAACCACCGTGCTGCCTCGGCTGGTCCCTGGAGGCTGTGGTGTCCAGAGTGGCCTCTTCCACCACGGGGTGGCACCAGCAGCTCAGCCTGGTGTGGCAGCGGGACACAGAGGATCCCAGGAAAAGCTCCACCAGGACCTGCCGAGGGATGGGGGCTCCCCTGGAACTGCAGCCCTTTCCCTCAGACACCTGTAGAGCCCCAGGGGCTGGGGAGAAATGGGTGGTGAGAGACTCCCAGGCAGCCAGATGCATCCCACAGGCTCGCTGCTGTCACTGGGATGCCGTTTGTTACAGGAAAATGAAGACAGGCAACATTTCAGGGCACCATCCTCACCCTGCTCTTGTCTTTGCACCTCCCACCCCATGCGCTGTACCCTCTCCTGATTTCTCATTTATCCTGGGTTTTTTTTTTCTGTTGCTTTTTACCAGCCACTCCAATTTTTCCTTCCTTTCCTGCCACATTCCCACTGCATCCTCTCCCCCCCTGATTTCCATCCCCCTTCCAGTGAAAGAGCTGTTTGAAGACACACCTTGTGCCCTGTGGTTGTTCTTAACCGTGATAAATACAAACAAAACCCAGTTCAGCCATGCCCAAGGGCTGCAAAATTGCAGGATGCTGATATTTTTTTTGCAGGTTTTCCCTCCAGAGGGTGAACACAGCATCACAAAACCATAGAATAATTAAGGTCGGAAAAGGTCTCTAAGAGGATCAGGTCCAGCCTGCACTAACCCATGTCCCCAAGGGCCACAACTATTAAATCCCCTGAGGGATGGTGACCCTGCCACAGCCTGAAACATGTGTTGGGTGCACCCAGGGGACACCCCACCCCTCAGGAATCTGTGCCTCCTGCAGCAGCTGTGCTTCCTTGCTGTCCCACAGGTGAACATCACGCTGCTGGACGTCAATGACAACTACCCCACCTGGAAGGACGAGCCCTACTTCATCAACCTGGTGGAAATGACCCCTCCCAACTCGGATGTCACCACGGTACGTGTCAGGCTGGGTGGTGGCTGGAGCAGGGGGGTCACCTCCAAACCAGTGTCACCAGTGTCACCTTCACCCAGCGCCGTCCTGCAGAATTCCATTTAAAACCTTACTCCTGAGCCGCCTCCCCACTGACCATCCCCTGTGTTTCTTCTCCCTCCCTGAGATTATTTTTTTTTTCCTCTCCAAATTGTGTGGATTTTGGCCAAATCCTCCTTTCCTTAGCCTCGCCTGCGACCTCCTTCAAGGACCTCTCTGAGAGACTTTGATTTACAGCCTTTCAAGTCCCTCCGGCGAAATAAAAGAGGAGAAGAGGGGGAGGCTTCTATTCCATCACACCGAGAGAAAAATGACGGGAACAAAATGGAAAATAAATGAGGGAAAAGTGAAGAGAATCCACAAAATCATATAAGGAGGAAGGCTGCAAAAAGGAAAAAAAAAAAAAAAAAAGAGGATTTTTTTTGAAGGGGGAGAAGGGTCTGGCAGTGCTGCCCGAGCCAGAGCACAGTGGTTTTCTCTCCTTCATCCCTGCTGCTCAGTGCCAGCTTGAAGTCATCCTGCCTTTGACAACCCAATTAGTTGCTGGGAAAATAATTATTTTGTCACTGATCCGATGTAAATTCAGCTGCGGGACGAGCAGCGGGAGCTGGGGAAGTTATGAGGGCAGCGAAAGTGGGGTGTTTGTTAATGTAAATGTCCCCTGTAATTAAAAAGGTCACAGGGAGAGCAATAAAGCACAAAATATCTGGCGTGGAGGAGAACTCCGCCAAGGAATTATTCCTGGTGTGGCAGCACAAGTTCCTCAGCGTGCCTCTTTGTCCCATTTACTTTATTTTTCCAAAGGGTCCTCATTTTTTAGCTGGTTTTATTCCAAAGGAGGAAAAATCCAGTTTGATTGCTGTGCTTTTGTGTCTTGTCGTGCCATTACCTCCTGTGCGCACAGGCCAATTTTGGGGAGATTTAACAGCACAGCAGAGGTCTCCAGGGTGCAAAATCCCTGCAAATGTCATGAAAACACAGAGCTGGATGGAGGAAGAACTCCTTTGTGCTGCTGGTGCAGGGACAGCAGCAAATCCCCGTGGGGACTCCCCATGGGAGTGAATTCCCAGCGCTCTCCTGTAATTTTGTGCTGTTCCCCCACGGCAGGTGGTGGCTGTGGACCCAGACCTGGGGGAGAACGGCACGGTGGTGTACAGCATCCGGCCTCCCAACAAGTTCTACACCCTCAACAGCACCACGGGCAAGATCCGCACCTCGGGCGTGCTGCTGGACCGGGAGAATCCCAATGCCCAGGAGGCCCAGCTCATGCGCAGGATCGTGGTGTCCGTCACTGACTGTAAGAACTGGGTGTTCTCACTGCTCAGCTGAACCTTCCTGCCTTGGTTTGGAAAGACAGGAGTCTGCTAAGGAAGGCAGGAGCCTCCCCTGAAATGGAGAATGCAAACCCTCCCCACCCCTCCGAATTGCTATGAATTTTAAATTAAGGGGCTCTCAGGCAAAAATATGGGAGCAGGAAATAACAGTTCTTTCATAGGGAAAAAGGAAAAAAAATAAAAGGATAAAATAAACAATGCAGTACACTAGAACAACATTGCCAGAGTCAGAACCCAACCTGACACCCTGTGGGTCAGGGTGTTGGTGGCAGTCCCATTGGAAATGTGGCTCAGCCCTCCTGCAGTGTCAGGTGTGGTTCTGCTGGAGCAAGGGGGTCCTGTAGAGAAGGATGTATTCTTTCCTCTGGAGATCCAGTGGAGGAAGAGGCAGCTGCTGTTCCTCTGGGGAATCCCGTGGAGAAAGCCGTGCTGGTGTCTCAAAACCTCTTGATTATATCTGGGTAGCAGTGCTTGGCTCCTCCCTCTGGGCAGAGCATCTCCCAATGGGATGTTATAGTTCTTATCAGCCATGCAGTGACATTCAACAGTCTGTTATCAGCAGTGTCCCCTCCCGAGGGAGGTGTGAATGTGGTCACTCAAAGAGAGAGAGAAGGCAGACTGCCCACTTGACAAAGGTAATCTGCCATACAGACGGTAATGGAAAACATCTTGCATTGCTATCATCAACACTTCCCCAGCCTGATTTTGCCCTTATGGCAAAGTCTCTTCTGTTTTCTTCTCTCCTGTTTTGAGCAGGAGCATTTCTGAGGTGAAAAAATGGGAGTAGCTTTAAACCTGCTGCTAAAACAAGCTCAGAATGTCAGTGCAGTCATTCATGTAGCAGCCCTGAGAATGAGCCTGAGAGGCAGGAACTCTCCCTCCCCCTCAGCCCTGCTCCATTGGCATCCCAGAAAATCAATTGAGCAGGTGAGGGAAGCAGAGCTGGTGGGTTTTTCTCTGGAAATATTGCCGTAGGGAAACTTTTCATAGGAAGAAAGATAGATGTACAAAGATAATTTTTTCTTTTCAGGACAAAGGGGAATGGTTTTAAACCAAAAGAGGAGAGATGGAGATTAGATGTTGGAAGGAAATTCTGTACTAAGAAGGTGGTGGAACAGGTTGTCTAGAGAAGCTGTGTCTGCTCTAACCCTGAAAGTGTCCCAGAACAGATTGGAAGGGGCTTGGGGCAACCTGGGATAGTGGAAGGTGTCCCAGAGGGTTGGAATTAGATTATCTGTAAGGCCCCTTCCAACCCAAACCATTCTGGGATTTTATCTAATTGTCCATTGGCGGCAGATAACCCAAGACAAATCAGTGCCATCCCCCCATCCTGCACTACTGTCTGCACAGTGGGTGAGGGCTCCTTTTTAGGGGAAAGGGGTGGAAGCAGCTCAAGCATTAACCTTGAGACCCCATTCCTGGCCTCCACAGGTGGGAGGCCACCTCTGAGAGCCACCAGCAGCGCCACAGTTTTTGTCAACCTGCTGGACCTGAACGACAATGACCCCACTTTCCAAAACCTGCCCTTCGTTGCCGAGATCGCTGAGGGCCTCCCCGCGGGCTCCTCTGTCTTCCAGGTGAGCATCTCACTGCCATTCCCCACACTGGGAGCTGCTGCCATGGCTTCTGCAGGCTGGCAAGGCATCCTCTCCCTTCTCTGCATCTTCTCCACCTCCTCCATGCTCTCCTTCTCCTTCTCTTTGCCATCCTCTAGCAGTGGAACAGGGGGGATGCAGAAGTTGAGCGTGGCCAGGTGAGCGTGTCCCACTCCTGCCATTCCTCATGCTGGGAGCTGCTGCCATGGCTTCTGCAGGCTGGCAAGGCATCCTCTCCCTTCTCTGCCTCTTCTCCATCTCCTCCACCCTCTCCTTCTCCTTCTCTTTGCCATATTCTGTCAGTGGAACAGGGGGGATGCTGAAGGGGTTGTGCATCTTTATTCCATGAGCTCACTCTGGATAGGGAGGATCCTCCAAGGCCATTTCATCCCTGCATCCCCGGGGCCAAAGGCACTTGGGATTTCTGTACTATGGCTTCCATGGCCAGGAGATGATGATCAGGGTGCTCTCCTGTAGGAATGTGCCCCCTTGTTGATGGAGTGACAAAAGGAAATAAGCCCAGAAGTTTCTCTCCTTGATTAAACGAAATGACACCTCATAGGACCTGGGGGACTTCACCTCAAACGTAAGGATAGCCAATTGGACAGGAGCCAAAAAGTCCCACCTAAGCAATTCACTAAGAAAAATAAGAGAACAAAGAAACCAATCACTTTTGTGAGGTGTTTCACCAAGAGCAAGAACCTCTTGCACCTAAATCTGTTTTTCTCTGTAAGGAGTTTGTTATTTTGCCTTTTATTAAAACCTTTTTGTTTCCAACACTGCCACAGAAGCCATCCTGCTGGTTTTATGCCTTCTAAGGTAGCTGAGCTATCTTGGGTGTGAAATAGACCTCCAAGAGCTTATGAGAAATTCCTATTTCCCTGTCCCCACCAGGTGGTGGCCATCGACCTGGACGAGGGCCCCAACGGGCAGGTGTCGTACCGCATGCAGGTGGGCATGCCCCGCATGGATTTCCTCATCAACAGCACCAGCGGGCTGGTCACCTCCACGGCCGTGCTGGACAGGGAGAGGATCCCTGAGTACCTGCTCAGGGTGGTGGCCAGCGACGCCGGCGCGCCCGCCAAGAGCTCCACCAGCACCCTCACTGTCAAAGGTGGGTGCAGCGAGAGCCCACGGCGGTGACAAACCTCCCCGGAGGAAATGCAGGTTCTGTAGGAGACTCACTGAGGCCTGTGTGAAAAATGCCAATTACTTGTTGTTTTTTTTTTTTAGTTTTAAAAGTTTTATGATAATAAAATGGTTATAAAAATAGCAATATAATTAGAGACATAATAATTTGGACAATTTGGATTAGGGCAATATAAGACAACAGAAACAAAGAGTTACAGACAGTCCAGGTACCTCTTTCTTGGCAAAATAAGCCTGAAAAAGGACCCACGTTAACAGAGGATTAACCCTTAAAAGCAACAGCCTGTTGCATATTCATACACCTCATACATGATGCATAAATTCCATTCAAACACAGGATTCTGTCTGGGCAGTGTCAGCTTCTTCCTCTGAATCCTGACAGCATCTTCATGACTGAGCAAGGTGGGAAGAAGTCAGTTTCTCCTGATAAAAGAGCAATAAATTCTCTTTCTCTGAAAGATTCAGGTGTCCTGTGGCTGCTATCTGGTGCGAGTACCTCATTCCTTTCTTAAAAAAATATCCCACATACAAAGTTCCTATTTTAACTGCAGAAGTTCCCTTTTAACTACAAAACTACATTTACCATACTATTAAAATGTTAATACAGCACTACTAAGCAATACAACACAATACATATAGTAAATATCTGTGTAGAGCCATATAATATGCACTTTTCACAGCCTGGAAACAGGGTCAAGTGTGGCTTTGTGCATAGGGATGGCTCCATCCCCACAGGCTCCATGTCTGCTATCAACACACTGCAGAGATGGGGAAAACGTGGTGGTTTTGGCAGGGCCCCCAAATTCTCTATTTTTTTTTTCCTCCATTCCCCCATCCCCAGTGTTGTTTTTTTTCTTTTGCTTCAGCACGTGATTCCCATCAGCTGCGTGCCTGGACAGCCCACGCAATCCCAGCTCAGAGCTGGAGCCTTATTGCAAGGCCTGCCTTTAATTTAATGCCTTGCTGTTTGCTGGCTTCGTGCAAGGCTAGTGCTGAAAAAGGATAAGCATCACCTGGAAATAAACTGACCCTGCACTGTCCTCAGGCCTGAGTTTGGAAAAGAAGTTCCTGGTCTCTGCCATGCCCCAGGAAATACTGAGCTTATATTTAAACCCCAGATTTTCCTTTGAACGGGGATGGAAACAGGCTTGGTGAAAATAATAACTTGAATTTCAGTGATGCAATGGTTTTTTTGGCTGTGAGGAGGGGGATCTGTGTGTATCAGAGGCAACCAAATACAGCCCACAGCCACTCTGCAGGCACCCCACTGCCCCAGCAGCAGGGAGCGTCAGGCAGAGCATCCCCTGGGATGCTGAGAGGAGGTTTGGGAGCCCAGCCTGGCATCTGCAGGACGGGCAGCACACTCAGCTCTGCTCTCCCTTTCCAGTTCTGGATGTGAATGATGAGAACCCCACCTTCTTCCCTGCTGTCTACAACGTGTCCCTGCCCGAGGACGTGGCCCGGGATTTCAAAGTGGTGCGGCTCAACTGCACGGACGCCGACATCGGGCTCAACGCTGAGCTCAGCTACTTCATCACAGGTGGGAGCCCCATGCCACGAGGGGAACCGGGCTTGCAGGAAGGCACAGGCTGCCCCAGACCTCGGCCAGGGTGTTCTGCACTCCAGCTCTGCCTTTCCCAGCCCCTGCAATCCTTGTCCGGCATCGCCCTCTGCTGAACAGCCCCGCTCGGCTCCCGGCCACGCTGACCGCTCTGCTGACCCTGGAAAAGCATGAGCATGGGCAGAACACGGCTAGGGAGCAAGGCCTGGGGTGGATTTCATCAGCGTTTATGGTTGGAAGGCGTAAATGGGATTTTGGGGCATTTTTGGGTGGGTGGGGTTGGGTTGGGTGGGCAGCAATGCCGCCCAGGCAGTGCCCGGCTCTCCCCACGGCTGCAGCACCTGCAGCAGGAGGCTGGGGAATCCCCTGGCCACGGTTTGACTTGCAAACTGCACACCGAGCCCTCAGGAAGAGGGTAAAAACAGAAGTGTCACCAGAGAGGCACTTTTCCCACAGCAGCAGCCTGCTGTTCCATGTCCCCGGCCCCTCCGCAGGTGAATCGGGGTGTGCTGTCCCACAGGTAGCACAGCTCACGTGCACAGTTACCCCAGTTTGCCTCTAAGCATTCAGGAAATGAGCCAGCTTTTCCTACAGCCATTGGGTTTTTCCTGTGCTGTGAGGCAGAGGGAAGGTGCTCTGCCAAGGACAAGGTACCAAACCATCCTTGCACAGCTGGGCTGACCCCGTGCCCAGCCCACAGAACCCAAGGAAATGGCCTCAAGTTGCACCAGGGAAGGTTCAGATTGGATATTGGGAGAAATTTCTTCACTGAAAGGGTAGCCAGGCCTTGGGGCAGGCTGTCCAGGGAAGTAGTGGGTGCTTCTGGATCCCTGGAGGTGTTAAAGGTCAGACAGGGCTTGGAGCAGCCTGGTCTAGGAGGTGTCCCTGCCCCTGGTGAGATGTTGGAACAAAATTATCCTTTAGGTCCCTCCCAACCCAACCCAGCCCATTCCAAGCTTCTATTCTGCTTGTCCTTTGCTGCACAACCCAGCCCATTCCAAGTTTCTGTTCTGCTTGTGCTTTGCTGCAGGTGGGAACCAGGATGGCAAATTCAGCGTCGGCTTCAGGGACGGGGTGGTCAGGACAGTCGTGAGTCTGGACAGGGAGACCGTGGCATCCTACACACTGATCGTGGAGGCCATTGGTAAGGATTTCCCACTGCCACACAGCCACAGGTGGTGGCTGTGCTCATGTGGAGCTCCCTTGCAGGCGTGTCAGAGGGGCAGCAACCTCTGAGGTGCTCTCCAAACCAGAGCCTGTGCCTGGTGCTAACATTACACATGTGAATTCATGTGTCCCACTTCATCACGACTTCTGCAGAGGGTGTATTCTCCTCTCAGGTTTGCCCAGCCCCAGGGCTCTCTCTTTCACCTGGGGAAGGCAGGCCCCCTGTTCCTGAGAGGCTCCACACTGTCCAGGGCAGCTCTCTACCCAAAAATGCCAACTCCACAGCATCGTTCCCCTCCTGCCATGCCAGCCCTTGGCTCTGTGGCTGCTGATTAACCCTGAGCCACCTGGCACAGGCAGAGGGTTCCTGAGCCAAACTCAGCTTGGCTGCCATCCCCAGAGCTTTATAATGATGTGCCTGTTCACAGATGACTTGGATGTCCCTTTTGAGAGGAGAAGTGAGCGGCCTGGACAGAAATGTTGGGGGCACAGCATTGCAGGGGCTGCAGCAGGGATGCTGCACTGCCTGGGCACACAGGACTGGATCCCAAGGGGCAAAGGGTCTGCTGTGCTCCTCCCATGGGGGTGACACTGCCTGTGTCTTCCCAGATCCCACAGGCTCCCAGCTGGGTGGGTTTAGTGCTCCCTGCAAATCAGGCATGTTGAAAAATCCAACCCCAATCCATGCCTCCCAGTGCCTCACTCGTCATGGCAAATCCAAGAGCTGTGCTGCCATGTCCTTGTCTACTGAACATCAACCCATCCTGGTGCTCTTGGACTGTGAGCTGAGCTGCAGCTGTGGAAAATTCACCTCCCAAAGGTGCCTTCAGCTGGCCTCCAGCAGTCCCTTCACTTGGTGTATGGAGCTGCAAATCCTCTCTAATGATCAGTTGCATTTCTAGCCTCACTGGGCTCCATGGCAGAGCTTGGGGGTGGTTTGGCTTTCCTTCTTTTCTTTCAAAATAGCATGGTGGTTTTGCAAAATAGAAAGGGGGGGAAGAAGAAAAACCCTGAAAACCTACGGTTCAGTGTGGCATTTGAAAAGCTGCGAAAAGATGAAATGTTTTCGTTTAGAAATCTTGATCCTGTTATTTCAGCAGCCACGGGCTGAGCACCTCCTGTGCAAGGAGGAGGTGGCTGAACCTCCCTCCCTCCCCTTTGTGTCCCTGCAGACAACGGCCCCACCGGGAACCGGCGCACCGGGACCGCCACCGTGTACGTGACCGTGCTGGATGTCAACGACAACAGGCCCATCTTCCTGCAGAGCAGCTATGAAGTCAGTGTCCCCGAGGACATCCCAGCTGCCAGCAGCATAGTGCAGGCATGTGGCTCTTCCCCTGGGACCCTGGGGTGGGACCTGGGGGTCCCCACTCGCGCTGCCCTGAGCGCACGCTGCTGGGAGCACAGGGCAGGGATTTTCCCTCCCTGTCTGTCCCCTCGGGCAGGGTGAGATGTGTTCTGGCTCATCCACTCCTCTGCCAGCCCAGGCTGGGAGTGCCAGGGAGAAGGCAGCAAAGAACAAGGGGAAATTAAGGAACTCACCCCATTTCTGCAGGGGGTGAGAGGAGAAGAGCCAAGCCCTGTGCTGGCGAGGCCACTTTGGCTACACCCCTGCTTTCTCCCTCCTCCCAGGCAGAGATCTCCATGGGGAGGGAGGAGAGTGCCTGCAAAGAGATGCTCAGAGAGGGAGGAAAACCCTTAGAGAGGGAGAAAAGCATTTGGACTTTGCTTTCATGTTTGTTGCTCTTTGAGGGAGCGGTGGGCAGAGCTGAATGGCTCAGTGAGCACGGAATGAATGCGGGCATTCACACGGGCTTCCAGCATCCCTTCAAACCCTGGGCTCTTCTGGGGCAGGCACCAAAGGCTCTTTGCAGAGGGCCCTGGGAAGGCTCCTGCTGCCTTCAATACCTCTGCAGGCACAGGCAAAGGGACAGCTTTGTCCCTGGCTGTGTGAGTCACTGGCAGAGAAGAAAGGAGCCTTTTGCCTCCTGCCACAAAAGGTTTGCTGGGAGCCCTGTGTCTGCTCCAGGCAGCCAGTCCCCAAGGGATCCTGTGGCTCCTCATCACCCGGTGTACCTGGTGTCTCTGGGATCAGCACCAGTCTGCAACCCCAGGATGCAGGTGTGTCCCTGCACAGGACTCCTAAAATTGAGCCAGTTTGGCAGATTGGAGGAATGGAGGGAGCTCGAGTCTGACTGGCTGCAAAGTGCCTGTTCTTAGAACCCGCTTCCCAGAAGAGGGGGATGCCCTCGGAAGTCCATGGCAAAAGAGAGGGAGTAACTGGGGGAAGTTGTTTTTCCACAGAACAACAGGGAAGAGAAACACAAATGAGCCATCACCCAGCTTCAGTTTAATTTACACCTTCAGCGTGAACCATTTGTACAGAAAGTCTCTCCCTTCAATGCATCCCCACATCCCCAGAGCAGCAGGAGAGTTTCTGAATGTTTCCCCATCCCTTTCTCCCAAAACCAGGGAGAGCAGG